>NW_017308005.1:85790-91655 GCF_000935625.1 Nanorana parkeri
TCCTGGCTGTCATTTTGACAGCCAGTAATAGCAGCAAGGGAAAGGAGCTAGATGTAAGAGATTTTTCCAAAAACCTTGCATTATATATTTATATATCTCAAATTCAAAATCCTCAATTGGTTAAAGAGACCCTGTTACTAGATCTAACGTTCTAATTTTCTCTTTTTTTAATGAAGCATAAATAAACATGCTGTTCATTTTTGTATTTATTTTTTGCTGCATTTTTTTTAAATGTACAACCCTTACATGGTTAATAGGACCCTGACACTCTCTGGAATTTTGTATCTGTCTACCTGGCAGCCCCCTGTGTCGCTGTGCCAATCCTTCCAGTGCTACTGACAACCGGAGCCTCTTGGGCATTGTTGGCTCTAAGGAATGTTTACCAATGATGTGGAATCATGAGAATCTTTCCACTGCTGTCAGGATTGCATGATTGTAGAACTTTCCTGACCGTCACATTCTGTCAGCTCCTGCTCTCTGCCTCGTTGCTGTCATTACAAGTCTTTGCAGCAGCCTCCCACCTCCAGATAGGTTGAGGTATTGATCCATGTTTGCTGGGACGGCTGTTGCTCCCTGCAGAGCATCCAGCTGACACGGAGAGCTTTTTTTCATCTGTGACCCGTTGGGGAGATTAATCTACACTTCCTGCCCCAAATCTCTCCGGACTAAGGGCAAAGATTTTTCTTTTGTTCCTTTCCCAGGTAACTACCCAACATTTTGCAGCTTTGGTGACCAGTTTTATCAGGACATTTACGTAGAGTGAATCTCCTCAATGAGCACAGGGGAAGCAATAAAACATCCAACCATGTTAAGAAGCAGTAACAAAGCCTCACCTAATGGTCACAGGGTCCAGGAAAAAATGGATCACTGGAATAAATGAGCCAGGGCATTTCAAGGGTTGCAAGGCTCCTCCTCCTCCCAGGGCTTGGACAATTCTAACAACTGAGATTTGGACTGTGCTGGACTATTAATGGAATACTTTGCTGTAATGCTTGTGAAATGCCTGCTGTATCGCAGGCAAACTTGCTGTCAAACAAGCCGCAAGCGTTGCCATCAATTATTTATTGCATTGGCTCTATTATTAAAAATAAATAAATTGGGGCTCTTTGACCACTGATGGGGCACCAATTATGCTTCTTAACTATTTGGACCTCCACTTCCTGGGGTTGCTGGTACATGTACACCATAGTGGGTCAGCTTGAATGAGATGATTATTCCCAACACTGAATAATGACAGGAGATCTACTTGATGATAGTGTGTGTGGGGGTAGAGGGGGGTGTTAATTGAGGAGAAACCCAAGAAAGGTATGCAGTTTTAAGCCTACAGTTCCACTTTAAGGAGTAATCTAGTGATAGGTACAAATTATATATAACTTATATATAAATTATATATAAACAATTCAACTTTCAAAAGTCATAAAGGATGTTGTACCTGGAACTAGAATCTACCTAATTAGGTGGCAGTTTTGTTTTTTCTTATAGGCTTCCAAATGTTGCTGCCTTTTCATCTGAGGTTCTGGCTTTGGATTTAGCTGTTGATCATATGTGCTGTGTGTATATATAGATTTTTTTTTTCCTCCTGTGTTATATGCACATTGTACGCCAAAGGTATATTGGAAGTCCCATGAAGGTGGTGCGGAAAACAGGCTTTACAGGTGCCATTCTTGCAGGTAGTAGCAATCTGCTAAACAGCTGACCTGGACCAGCTTATATTTTTCCTTTCCGTTCCTCTCCAAAAATGTGCGCTCAGCAAAAACCTTCAGGACCTATTTTCACACTAATTGCATTTTTTTTTTTAATTCTTAGAGTGTGTTTTGTGCGCGTGTTTGTGTGTGCGCAAATAGTTAGATTAATAGTTAATTCAAGCTCTGTGTTGAGTCTACAAAGTAATGGGTGAAGTGATCTTGGAGGTGAAATCGCCTGTGGAAACTGTATTATAATGTATATGACTTTGTTGTGTCTTAGTATCAATGGAAGGGGTCAGCAACCTTTTCTACAAAAGTGCCATTATTACAAACATAAGGCAGCCGACGTGCCAGCCAACAATAGCCTGTCCAGATCTTAGCAACCTGGGATGCTCTGGTCGGCATCCCACTCAGCTCCTGGCAACCAGTGACATCAATGATTGCCAGGACCTGAGCTGAACGATCCTGCTGGTGTCTCCCCAAATGTTATTGAGGTAGGGTGGCGACGAAGAGAATTTTTACAAGGTTCTTAGTCTGTGCTGTTGGTGGTTGTGCTTCCTGAATCTGTGCTGCGCAGATTTCCTCTTTTTGCTTGATGTCACCAATCAGGTTAGGACTTCCAAGGCATGTTTGAACCAGATTGTTGGCTGTTATTGGTCTCTTTGGAGATAGTTTGACACATCAGGCCTTTTCCACGAGATAGATGGCAAGGAACCAACAGTAGGTGTGCAGATTCCTCTGCTGCTTTACAAATGTATAAGCAAAAGAAGTTTCCAGATTACTGTCAGGAGGCATTGGGATGGACTGGGACCTTACAGCAAAGACTGGATGAAATACTGAAGTATTGAGGTTGGATGAGTTGCCTATATGCATTTCAAGGCTTAACTTTCAAATTTGACTGACATCTACAGTATGTAGCTTTTGTCTAATATTAAATGGCCAAAGTCCTGAAGGTATCTTGTTTTAGGCACATAAGGTGGCTGAGGAGTGTACTAGGGCAACAAAGGGTTCAAATAAGGTATTAGGAAGTCAGCATTGGAGACAAATGTTTTTTTGTTGGAAAACGTTGTTAGTCTTTATCACCATACGGCCAAAAGTGTGTTGACTCCTGATTATCACCCCTATATGAACTAGTTAGATATTCCAATACTATGCGGCATTAATATAGAGTTTGCTCCTGCTCTGCAGCTATAACAACCCCCATTCTTCTGGGAAGCCTTTCCCCAAGATTTTGGATTATTTCTGAAAGGAATGTGTACCTATTCAGTCAAAAAAAAGCATTTGCGAGAACCGGTATTGATGATGGATGAGAAGACATGGCTTACAGTTCCAGTTCTATGCCAAGGTGTTCAGTAGGGTTGAGGTCAGGGCTCTGTGCAGGACACTTACGTTCCTCTACACCAAACTGGTCAAACCATGTCTTTATGGAGCTGGCGTTATACACAGGGGACAGTCATACTGGGACCAGGAAAGGGCTTTCACTAAACTGTTACAAGCTTGGTCTAAAATGACTTTGTATGCTGTTGCATTACCAGTACACCTGATACTAAATCATTGGAGTGGTGTCCACAAACATTTGATTATACAGGGAGTATATCCCAGATGAGACAGGGCCAAGAGTGACAAAATTGAGGCCAAAATTTCACGGGTGTATCCTTTTCATGTCTTGGATTTTGTCAGACACTTTACAGTATTGGGTAACTTCCAACTAGTAGAGAAAATTAAAACCGGAACCATTTAAAATAGTTACTTCTCTCTCATTCTTCACGTCGTGCCATTTTTATGTATGTTTGGGGTAACACTGGCATGCTACTACTGCAGCTCTTAACATACAATGTATATAGGTATTGTAGAAATTAGGGATGCACTGATACCGATATATTTTTTTTCTGTACTCACCGATACCGAGTACCAGTGCCGTCTGCCCCAATTATCAGGAAGTCGGATGGCGGATCATGACCCGCCGCCCGGGTTCCTGATTGCCTGTGAAGCTGTGTTGTAGCGAAAGAACATCGACTTCACTTGCCGAGGCTGTCTGCCTGACCAATCAGGAAGCCGGGCGGGGAGTTATGAGGTGCTGTCCGGCTTTCTGATTAGATAGGAAGCCGGCTTCACTTGTTGCAAGGCAGCCTGGCTTCCTGACCAATCGGGAAGCCGGGAGGCAAATTGTTACGTGCCGCCAGGCTTCCTGATTGGTTAGGAAGCCAGACTGCCTAGCAAAAGGGGAGCCGGCTTCCTAGCAAATCAGGAAGCTGGGAGGCGGGTCACAACCCACTGCCCGTCTTCCTGATTGGAAAAGAAGCCGGCTCCCTCGGTACTGCCGGTGAGAGGGAGATCTCCCTCTGACTGGGGATAAGTATCGGAGCATTTGGGCGAGTATGAGCACTCGCCCAAATAACCAGTATGGGCACCAATACTAGTATCAGTGCATCCCTAGTAGAAATCATTTCTGGCAATTGATTATTAGCAGGGGCACCTGGAGGTGCAGAGGGAAGGTAGAAGGTTTGAAGTCCAGTTAAGGATATTCTAAAGTTTGCATCAAAAGGAAGAAATCCAAGTTGACTTTAACCAGATCCAATGTTTAAGCATCGGCCTGTTAAACATTTTCCGTTTTCTGCTCTTTCTTTGCATCAGCCTCTAGGTGTCTTTCTTTCACCTTGTGTCATCGTATAAATAACTGTTCCTTTTTTTTCTCCCCCCTTCTAACCACAGTCCTGCCGGGAGTAGCCGGTATGGCTCCTCCGGTAATGTTAGCCAGGGGAGCTCGCAGCTGAGCGAATCTGACCAATACCACGAAAGCCTTCACTCTCTGGACCTGGAGGAAGAGCGCCAAGATCCCAGTTATGCTTTCCGTCCCTCCCCCAAACAGAGGAAAACTGACCAGGAATGGTTCAATGACCGTGACGCCGACAGGACGCAGCCTCAGGGAACCGAAACACAGCCAGAAAAGGTCACGCCCAAACCACCCCAAGAGCTAGAGAAACCCAAAGATATCTTGGTGGAGAGGCGGCAAAGGTAGGTTGCAAAACTAGCTATATGAAAATTATTTTACTCAAAGAAATACTTTTAGTGCCTTCGAAAGCTCTGAAATAACTTTTACATTTTGCCTAGCATGCTAGAATGTTACATAAATGCTCACTTGCTACATGCCATCTGAACGTTGGAACTGGAAATGCAGCATTTTTTTGCATACGGATGGACAGGAGGAGAAGGTACTTGTGTTCGTTTAAAGGATGGAGTGGGAAGTACTGACACCGCCGGAAGGTGAGGTACATAGATCAGCTTTCAGAACTGGGGGGGAGGTACTTAGATCAGTTTGCAGGATGGAGGGGGCTGTTCTTAGATCAGTTTACAAAACAGAGAGGGAGGTACTTAGATCAGTTTACAGGACGGAGGGGGCCGTACTTAGATCAGTTTACAGGACGGAGAGGGAGGTACTTAGATCGGTTTACGGGATGGAGGGGGAAGTATTTAGATCAGTGTACAGGATGGAGGGGGAGGTACTTGGATCAGCTTACAGGATGGAGGGGGAGGTACTTGGATCAGCTTACAGGATGGAGGGGGAGGGACTTCGATTAGCTTACAGCAGGGATTTACAAAACAGAGAGGGAGGTACTTAGATCAGTTTACAGGACGGAGGGGGCCGTACTTAGATCAGTTTACAGGACGGAGAGGGAGGTACTTAGATCGGTTTACGGGATGGAGGGGGAAGTATTTAGATCAGTGTACAGGATGGAGGGGGAGGTACTTGGATCAGCTTACAGGATGGAGGGGGAGGTACTTGGATCAGCTTACAGGATGGAGGGGGAGGTACTTAGATTTGCTTACAGGATGGAGGAGGAGGTACTTAGATCAGTTTACATGACGAAGGGGGTCAGTACTTAAAATAGTTTACAAGACTGAGGGGGAGGTTCTTAGATCAGTTTACAGGATGGAGGGGCAGGTACTTAGATAAGTTTACAGGATGGAGGGGGAGGTGCTTAGATCAGTTTACAGGCTAGAGAGGGAGGTGCTTAGATCAGCTTACAGGATGGAGGGGGAGGTACTTTGATCAGCTTACAGGATGGTGGGGGAGGTACTTGGATGAGCTTACAGGATGGAGCGGGAGGTACTAAGATGAGCGTACAGGATGGAGGGGAAGGTACTTGGATGAGCTTACAGGATGGAGGGGGGGTACTTG
>NW_017308005.1:91904-100639 GCF_000935625.1 Nanorana parkeri
GGGGGGTACTTAGATCCCTTTACAGGACTGAGAGGGAGGTACTTAGATCCGTTTACAGGATGGAGGGGGAGGTACTTGGATGAGCTTACAGGATGGAGCGGGAGGTACTAAGATGAGCTTACAGGATGGAGCGGGAGGTACTAAGATGAGCTTACAGGATGGAGGGGGAGGTACTTGGATGAGCTTACAGGATGGAGGGGGAGGTACTTACTATGTGCTGATTCATGGCGGTGCTGATCACTCTGAATGCTGCTTTTGAGGCCAGACTTTACAGAAGCCAGCTATGGGTGGCTTACGGGTATGTAATTTAAAGAAAGCTCAAGTTCCTTACACTGCACCACGAGTTGTAAACTACCGGGACTTCTTGACTGCACTGCAAGCCTTTCATTATAGTGGTACATTAACCCTTTAATAAAAATGCTGTGGTGGGGGTCCAATGAGGCGAGGAATTAGAAGTCAGGGTTGGTATTAAGATGGAATTGGGCTTTATTTCTCAGTTTGGACCACAGCATACCTTTTTAAAAGAAAAAGCGAGCCGCTTTAAATGTAGACACACATTTCAGCCATTTGGTATTCACGTCCAGTCTTCACATCACCCAGAAAACAACACACACACACACCCCTCTCTCACCAATATTCCGGGTGTATGTGGAGAAGAAGATGAAAGCGTCAGGATTGTTCTGTACATCAAGCTTATAATGCTTCTAATGGATCCACACGCCTACTCCGAGCCGCACGCACGCCGCACACTGCAAACTTATTAAAAATAATTTGTTCCAGCGTTTTCACACACTTCTCCCGAGTGGCCCTCCTACACGCCGGCCTGTGGCACTCTGCGTGCCGGGATTTGGTGCAGAGATGCGGAGCGGCGCTTTATCTGCTCTGTGTTCTTCTGCTTTTCATTTGATTCTTTTATCTAGTTTATAAGTCGGGAGCAAAACAAGGTGGACATTTCTAGAGGAGATTCCGGCTTTTTGTTGAAGCACGCATCTTCCCTTTTATATACAGATGATTGGAATGAGCCCGTGAAACAGAGAACACAGAGCAAATATCAAATTGGTGCAAATATTTGCTGCATGTTTGTTAGTTTTTGCTTTTATATATAAAGGTTTTGTATTTCCAGAATGCTTTTAAAGGGTCAATTCATCTCGAACTGCTATTTTATGGTATGCACTGGAGAGTTAAAGCGTATAGAAACCCAACAATTGCTTTCTGTGTGCCCTGTTCATACCATACGTGTGCGGCGGTGCACATTATTGTGCAACTTAATGCACACATGGTGTGAACAAGTAAGACCTCATTAACACTAGAAACGGCCGGCATGTACAGCTCTGTGCTGCGTGCAGGGCCGTATTGGGCAGCTCCGGGGAAGGACAGGTGCTGTGTGTGATTAGTACGCAGGGGCACATGCCTTGGGCCCCCTACTGACTTGCCCCCCAGGCCCCCTACTGACTTGCCCCCCAGGCCCTCTACTGACTTGCCCCCCGGACTCCCTACCGACTTGCCCCCGGGCCCTCTACCATGGGCTGCCATTATCATGTGTGGGCGGACTGTGTTCTGAGGACCATGTTCATGCATACCTTGGCTTACTGGGCTGAGTATGTGCACCTCCTGCACCCCCCGAGTATTGGAGGACATTACAATACTTTAAAGTGGAACTAAAGTCCATTTTTTTTACTATTATGAGCAGCATAAGTGAAGCTTACACATTCTGTCAGTTTTGTTTTCCCATTGGGGACATTTCTCTCCACTTCCTATCTCTTAGCCACAAACGGAAGTGAGAGGAAATCCCTCGAAAGTGAGGGAAGTACTTGCCAGCAGGGTCACCAGAACTAGTTTCCCCATTGGAAGATTTCCCATCTATTCCTGATGACAACCCAAAATAAAAAATTCATAAACATGAAGGATAGAGGAAAGGTCTGTGTGGCTTTGGGAAACGTGGGGATGTTCTTAGTATGTTATGTTTTATTCTTCGTAGTGGATAAAGAAGATGTACTCCCCGTTCTGTATGAATGCATGATGTGATGTAGTGAATGTTAAAGGTGTAACAGAGTATATTCTATGGTGAATGTATTGAATCTTTCCACCTCTTAGATGTCGTAGTTCTTTAGTTTTCATTTTAGGCCCCCCCCCCCCCTTTTTCTATGCCCTTCCTGCCCTAGGCTGACAACACTCACTGTAATGTATCTAAGGAGGGGAAGCATTGTCACCCTAGGGCAGGCATTGTGCTGGGACTAAAGACCAACTGCCCTACTTCCAATTTACTTGGGGGGGGGATTGGGTTTTGTAGTCTAAAAACAGTGCCTGACAACACTTCAGAGAACACAAGTATTTATCAGCCTACTGGATTTCTTGTAGGGTCAACAGGGACCAGAAGGGGAGCAAATAGGAGAAGTTAATTGTTGGGGTTTACATATACTTGAGGTTCTACTCTACAGGCTCAATGAAGCTCAGTGTGGCGGCCAGTGATCTTTCACTGACCCATAGCGCGTGACTGGTGAACATGCGGAGGCCATGTTTAAGTTCTGTTTTTGTGTGTTTTGTTATCAGTAGACGGCATAACGTCTTGTGTCTTTTTGTTCCTGCAGCTATCCGGAAGATGTAGGACCTCCTCCGTTCTCTCCGGCCAGGGCTCGCTGGCTTCGGGTTATTAATAAAGTGCGGGTACAGATTAATGAGGTAGGAGGACTGAAAGCAACAAACTGATTTTGTTTTGTGCCACGTTGGAACACGTGTGAGAGTTCACAAGGTGCATGAGTATGGTGTGCAGGGAGTTTGTGGCGGTGTCCGTGGATTTGGTGGGTGATGTGACCATTTGCGTGGAGGTGCACCAGGGAGGATGTTCTCTGTGCGATTCGCACCCCAATACTGAACGAGTATTTATAAAGTAGAAGGCAGGTCGTCTACAACCCAAATATAGGAAGATCATCCTTTTTGCAGGAGTCATCAAAAAATCAAAACCCTTTCAAATTGCTGTATTTTATTGTATGTTCTGTGGTCATGTGACCGCTGATACCTTCTTCAGTCGTCTTTCTGTTGGGACGTGTGGGGGTGTCTATTGATGCTTTGGGGTCACTGCTGTCTTGCATTGGGTGGCGATTTGGCCGTGTTTCATGTTGCATGTTATGGAGAGAAAGCCAATAATATGTAGAGAAGAAAGGGAAAGGTGCAAAGCCGAGGAGAAGAGAAAGGAAAAATGCATAAAGCACAAGAGTTGGGGTCGGAGTATGGGGTCAAAGAAAAAGGGGAGATACCTTGGAAGACCTGTTTTGTATTGCTGCTCCCGCCCTGGTGCAGTCAAAGCTCAGTCAACATTCTGTTCACCTCCGGGGGCATGTAATTAGTAATCCGAGGATTCCAGCTTTTATGAATCATATGCACAGTGTAAAGTTTTGTCGGTGTTCATTCTACTAGGTACGTTGCTCTGTGGCCTGTGTATAGCTCAACATGCAGCTAAACCCTCCAGTGCTGCAAAAAGCCAGACTGAGTGAAATCTTAAAGCTTTATTAACAACACAGGGTGGGGTGAACCTGGTGAAAGAGCATAGAAACGGTAACCATCAATATATACAACTTATAAATATAGTGTCGGCTCACAAATACAGAGCAAAATCAGCCCTTTCATACCAGCAATGCTGCCTAAGAGAGATTTGGGCTCTTTCCTCCAGACACTTGGTGCGGACGGCAGTGGATTCCTCAGTTCTAAAAGGAGTCTGAACTCCCAAGATCCATTTGTTTCCTTCTCTTTGGTCAGAGGGATGTTGGGAGTTTTTATTATTAAAGGAGAACAGTTGAAGCTGCTGTAAATAGAGATGTTTTCTCTTCAGCTCCATCTTGTGGCTGATTTTGATATTGCAGGTAGGTACGACTATTATTTCTACATGCCGGAGGCAGAACAGAAAGCAAGTCTTTTTTTTGTGATTATTATTATTATACAGGTTTTATATAGTGTCAACAGTTTGCGCAGTGCTTTACAATATAAGTAAGACATTACAATCACAATACAACTCGAGGAGGGCCCTGCCCCTGAGGGCTTACAATCTGAAAGGGATGGGCAAGTGATACATGAGGAGCGAGCTGTGTGGGGATTAATTGTTTGAGAATGTGATGGTTCAGTGGTTAGTTTGAGCTGGGATTTTTTTGTTATTATGTTGCAAAGTTCCTTATCTGGAGAACCTGCCAGTAACAGAACTTCCTTTTTCAGACTGACTTCACAGTCCGCAGCAGTTATCCGCTTGCCTTGTGCTCTCCTTCAGTTGCCCACTGGGCTACATATCAGATGGGCAGCCCAGCAGCCAACATGAAGGATCTCCCATTGCAGGCTGACAATGCTGCTGATGACAACAACAAGGCAGCAGCTTAGTGTTGTCAGACCTGCAAAGGTGTGTGCTGTTATTGGCAGGATCTTCTTGGTAAGAAACTTTGTAACAGAGTCACAAAAAAAGATGCTGTATAGAGCGAGACATGAGGCTGAACTTACTGCAAAATAGATTTATGGCTTTGATTGACTTTTGTAAACCTGTGGGAAACTCAAATAATTTGATGTCATATAATTTCAGTATTTGCATATCTGTAGACACACAGTTGGGGGCCCGAGCATTCTGATGGCTTACTCCGGTCCAGTCCATAATGGAGTTAGTGGAGGCATTATGCTTTTTCTGAACTACAGGGGAACTGGAGGTGCTCAGAGGTGTAAGCTATGCTGTCAGCTGCTTGTTACAAGTTTAGTCTATGCCATCCGTTCTCGATCAGGGTTCCCTAGAGTTCCTCCCAAGGTTCCTAGGGGTTCCATGAGCAATGAGCAGTTTTCTACGATACAAAAAGTCACCGCTAACACCAATATTTTTTTTACTGTTCTTTAAGGCGGGGGCATTCTTCCCATCGACTAGCAGTCTAGAAGCCCCTTCTCCACTGACCACCTATCTATACAAATATATAAGAAGGCCCTACTCCACTTACCAGCTATACATCTATATAAGATTACCCTTCTCCACTGACTCCCTCTACAACTGTAGAAGGGGGCCCTTCTCCACTAACCTCCTCTACAACTATAGAAGGGGGCCCTTCTCCACTGACCCCCCTCTACAACTGTAGAAGAGGGCCCTTCTCCACTGACAACGTCTACACCTATAGAAGAGGGCCCTTCTCCACTGACCACCTCTACAACTATAGAAGAGAGCCCTTCTCCACTGACCACCTCTACAACTATAGAAGGAGGCCCTTCTCCACTGACCACCTATACAACTATAGAAGAGAGCCCTTCTCCACTGACCACCTCTACAATTATAGAAGGAGGCCCTTCTCCACTGACAACCTCTACAATTATAGAAGGAGGCCCTTCTCCACTGACCACCTCTACAACTATAGAAGGAGGCCCTTCTCCACTGACCACCTATACAACTATAGAAGAGAGCCCTTCTCCACTGACCACCTCTACACGTATTTAAGGGACCCTTCTTTAATGACCCACTATATACTGACCACCTAATATAAGGGGGGTCTTCTCAACTGACCACCTATCCACCTATTTAAGAAGGCCCTTCTCCCTTGCACATCTATAATAAGAAGGCCCTGCACACTGACCACCTATACAAGGGGGCTCTTCTCTACTGACCACTTTTTATAAGAAGGACCTTCTCCAATAACCCACTGTATGCTGACCACCTATACAAGGGGGCTGTTCTTCACTGATCATCTATATAAGAAGGACCTTCTCCACTGGCCACCTATATATAAACAAGGCCCTTCTCCACATATCACCTATAAACCTGTATAAGAAGGCCCTTCTCCATTCTCCAATAATCACCATTGTAAGGAAGCATTTCACTAACCAAGATTCAAAGACGTCTGTTTTTCTCTGACCAGCAGTGTAAAGGGGCACTTTTAATAATAATTTTTTTTTTTGCTATAGAGCAGCCCTGGGTGTCAATATGCTGAGTGCTTCACATTCCTTATTGTTTCATTTATATCTGCAACTCACTGTTTACGCCAATATACCAAAATATACCAAGAGCTTTAGACAAATTACTACCAAGGGTTCCCAGAGATCTGAAATGTATTTCAAGGGTTCCTCAGGTTTTAGAGAGGTCGAGTCTGGTTTGTACAATTTTTGTTTTCCAGCCATCTCTAAAAACAGACACGGCGAAATACTTCTTTTCTTCACCCTAATGTCCACTCTCCTAATAACTCTCCCGTAGACGTGTCTGTGACTTGTTGTCGATTCACAGCCGAATATTTTGTCCAGAAATTGTCATGTGGTTACTTCTTAGAATGCCTAAAACAAGAAAATCGATTATTGTGAAGAAGGTGCATCAAGATTCCTGGCTGGAGAAAACAGACCACTCACACCCCCCCCCCCCCCCCCCCCCCCCTTCATCTCTTCACATCACCGGGGCGACTCCTGGGACATCAGGGAACACTGCTGCGCACGGCCGACAGTTACATGCCGTCAGCCAGCCCTGAACTGCAGATTGTACATCATTTTCTAAACCCTCTAAAGCTGATTTGTTTGCTCCGAAAGTGAAATAGTAATTTGTGATTACAGCATGTTCTGTGAAATGCGCTTCAGAGAGCGAGTGTAATGGCTTTGTGAGCCGCGCAACAATTTTCTCAGCGGATAAATATTTTGGTACACAGTAAATTATTTGCAGTCTAATCACCGTGTACCTGGAATGATGGCTCGATCCGTGCCTGCGCCACCTTGTACCTGTCCCCGGATTGGCTGCGGTGTCCATATATTTTTTTTTTTTTATTATAATAATGCCCGTTGTTTTCTGTTTACACCTGGAATAAAGTAATTTATTCTGACGGGTATAAAATTATGCAGAGACATAATCTTCCAAGCCGTACCGCTTCAGGCAACTTCCACCGGTGGCAGGTGCCAGGCCCAATATGAGATAAGCCTCCTCCCTGGAACCATGAGCAAACAAAAAGGTCCCGGACGCATACCGCTACGTTTTTGCTTGTTTTTTTTTTTTAAGCATATAGATCTTTATTAAATTTCCATAACCAATAATGTTCCAGTGTACATACATGAAGTAGCATCTACATACATGGCGTAATGCATGAAGGAGCAGCCATCAATAGTTATCACAGAGACCCTCGATAGTATAGAGCCAAGGATGACGATAACCCCTGAAATCAAACATGGATAAAATATGTCATATAATGCAGTAATAACTCCTGGAGGAAACTGGAACCAACATAAGACAGAGGATGAGGGAAAAGTGAAGAAAAGAGGAAAAGGTAGGTGCATGGGAGAGTATGTAAGGATAAAGAAGAAAGAAAAGAGGGGGTGTGATCGTAAGCATAATCCCAAGGGGGATGTGGGTGGCAGGATGCGGTGTGGTTCGAAGGGGACATAGCGAGTCGTCAAAAGGCAGAATGTGGAATGTCAAAGGTCAAATGTAGGCGTATACCTCAATTTGTACTGCAAGAGCGGTCAATCACGACCTGGAGGTGTCCTGTATGTGTACATCAGTACCGTTGGGTGAGATGTCAGGTCTCGTAGAACATCAAGAAGCCCGAGGGAGCCATCTAACTTGGCCATAAGGTACCAGCGGGTGTGTTGGAAAGTAGCCATTTGCTTAAGTTTTAATGACGTTTGCCGTCCCTACTGCATGGCCATTGCATGGTGCGCTTCTCCCTTAATACGGACATAATCATAGCGAATAGACATATGCATAGATGTAAGAGTAATATGCAATGCTGGGCAAATAGAAACATCACATTTAATGAAACCTGATGACAAAAATGTGAGATTCATGTAAGCATTAAGATTGCCATGAAGGTCATTGTTCAGGCGCTTCCTGTTGTGTGACAACTCTCTGTCCTTGCCTCCCAACTGTACTCCTACATTGTCACCTGGGTTTCCTACAGAGACTACAAGTTGCTGTTTCAACATATCATACAGTACAGACATGGTCCGCTGTTGTCACCAGCAGGAAACCCGACCTGAGAAATGCCATGCAGTCATCGCTGGGGAGCATGTAGACAGGAAGTGGGAGGAAACTGGTCAAACTATTTCTTTATGGAGCTGGTTTGATGCACAGGGACGCAGTCATGCTGGAACAAGGAAGGGCCTGCCATAACATGTTGCCACAAGCTTGGAAGCTCACGATTGTGTAAAGCGAGGGGTAGACAACCTTGGCACTCTAGCTTTGCTGAAACTACCAATCCCATTATGCTCTTTCTGCTGGGAGTCATGCCTGTGGCTGCCAGTCTTGCAATGCCTCATGGGGCTCGTAGTTCTACAACATCTGGAGTGCCAAAGTTGCCCACCCTGATCTGGACCTTGCTGATCCCCTTATCTCACTGTAAGCCCACCAGACAGGGTCTGTCTGATTGGAAACACTACACTCTCTGCAGTCTTTTATGGCAGGGAACACCCATGATGTCCTGCTGATTCATGGTAAGTGTGAATGTTAATGGGTCCTTGAAGAAGCTGGAGGTAGGGGTAAAGGTAGCCATCATGCTCCAAGGTTAGCATGCGAAACTTGTAATGACAGGTTCTCTTTATCTGGAGGTTCTCCTTAATGCACTCCATCTGAAGATGCTGTAACCTGTTTTTCTGACTCTTTGAGTAGACTTTGTATTTGATAAATCCGGCCTCTGGCCATGTTTTATGTGCGGTCTGTGGGTGGACGCATTCCAGGCCGTGTCCAGATTGATGTCCAGGGACTTGTCACATTCGGCTCTCGTACAGTGGAGTAATAAGGCCGAGCGTCAGCATTGAGG
>NW_017308005.1:100652-115306 GCF_000935625.1 Nanorana parkeri
TCAGTAAACGCTCTCTCGGCCCGCGTTTAGCGTTAGATCTTCCGCGCTGTGAGCTTGATTATAAAGCTGAGAACCGGGGGCTTATTCCCGCACAGCCCGCATTATGTCGAGGGCGGCGGGCAATGAGACTGAACAATCAGCGAGTCAGACTCCCTGCTAATTATGTCCTTAAGGTTTTCCAGGCTGAAGTGGTCCGGCCTCACAGTAAATGCATGTTCATGTTCAATGCCGGCTTTTATCCTGACGTTCTTTGCAGTTTTCGCTCTTTAAAGTGTTCCGAGACTTCTGAGTGTGATTCACGTACGTCCACTTCACTAATGCTGAATACACGTGATATGGTTCTTTTGTGGTTCTGGGTTTTTTTTCCTTTAAGTTTTTGTTCATTTCCACCTTTAAAGAGAACCTGCCATGTCTCCAATGAAATCCAAACATCGGATCCCTTGCAAGGGGAGAGGTATTAGACTCGCCTCCCTAGCAGCCCACACCTTCCACCTCCCCTTTCCTTCCAGTGTTGTAGCCTCTATCAGTATCTTTGGCATTCAGGACTTCTGGGAGTGTTGGATGCTCCAACCTTTGACCGCCATGTCACTACTAAGTCTTTTTTTTCCTTTGCATCTTTAAAGAGATATTGTCAGGTTACTAAAGGAATCCAAAGATCAGGTCTCTGTAAAGGAAGAGGTATTAAACTCGACTTCCCAAAGGCCCGTGTCTTTTGCCTCCCCCCATTGCAGTGGTGTGGCCTCTATCAGTGTCTTTGGCATTCAGCACATACTAAAGTGTTGGATGATCCATCCTCTGACCAGGCCTATTTTTTTCCTTTCCACCTTTAAAGAGACCTGGTCAGGTCGCTAAAGAAATCCAAACATCAGGTCCTTGTAAGGGAAGAGGTATTAGGCCCACCTCTCTGATGGCCTGTGCCTCCCCTCCGTTCCATTGGGGCAGCCTCTATTTGTGTCTTTGGCATCCAGCACATACAGAAGTCTTGGATGCCCCATCCTCTGTCCTTTTTTTTTTTTCCATCTATCTTTAAAAAGACTTTGTTGGGTCCCTAAAAAAAAATCTGCTGTATGTATATAAACAATGCTGTCCTAAAAAGGTGTTTTTTGTTTTTTTCATCCGGTGATGAATGTCACATATAGCTATAGAGCCGCCCGATCGCTTGTATGGTGCTGGGGAGTATGTGCTCCCTCCGCCGCCGCTTCCGACTATTCTGGGTTCCACTGTCCCCTCGTATGAGTCTGGGACCAGGCATGAATGGTCTGTGCACTTCAGAAGATTAGCTGATGCAATTGGTGTGATCACTGAACTTGGAAGCGATGCACATTGGATCACTTTCAGCTGCTGTGGCTGGAAAAGCATGATCTGTGCTTCATCAGCTTCTTTGGGTTCCGTGGGTGACATTAGGGGTTTTATAGATCCCTGATGTCTCCATAAAGAGGACCGCTCACTGTATCTGTGCTATCACATAGGGAGCTTGTTATCCCCTTATGTGATAGCAATAAAGTTAAGTGTAAAAAAAAAAAAAAAGCTTAAAAAAAATTAAGCACGTACTCGCACATACAAATGCAAACATCCATTGGGTGCGCATACGTGTGAAAACAACTATTGCGCCACACGTCACCTCAAACGTTTGAGTACGAGCAAAAATTCTACGGCCATCGATCACTGTTAAAGTGATATTAAGTGATGTTAAGTCTAGGACTCCTGGCTCTGAAGGAGGAAGGTCTTCCAAGAGAACCTGTCTTTTTTTTTTTAACCTGAATTGGCATGGTGGCATAGTCTCTAAGTCTCGCCCACTTGACTACTCTGTGCTCCCAGGCATAATTTGTAAGAAAAGGATATACTGGAAATGATCTACATAAAGTGTATCCGCTCATATAAAACATTTTTTCCTGCAAAGGGCAGACTACGTTGGTCAGTTGTTCGTCTCCTGGTAGCCATCAGCATGCAGAGCCGTAGCGGTATTTTTTCTCTTACTCACTTTTAAAATGCCCCGGTGTCCCTGAGAACTATAATTCTGGTGTTTTCTGCGGAGGCGTCTTGTTATCCCATACACGATGCGGTGGCGAGCCTTGCTCCGCAGAAGATCTGTGATCTGTCCTCGGGTCTTGGCTTGCTTTAATGATATCTGTCAATCATCCGTCCCAGCAATTTTCTCCTTTCCCCCTCGGCGCTCTGTCTCTAGCGGGGTACGGCCTTGTTTCTCGCAGATGGGCTAGTCACTCAGTCATCTGTTGTGTTCATGAGTTTTGGCATATTCGGGGCAGTACCAGCAGTACATTAGTAGTAATTGAGGATTTCCTATTTCAAGGGGAGCTATTGTCTTGTCTTAAGCTACAGCTTAAAGCTGAACTCTGGCCTTCCCTTCAGACTTGCAAAATAGTATGGGCTTCTCTCCTGGAGCAAAGTTGCTTTTTTTGGTTTTACTGCACACTGTGCTGATAGTCCCACAGATACCTGTGGATCCTGCCAGTGAAGTCCACCTAATGCAGCTTACTGTGTTGGGGTGGGAGTAGGCGTATAGAACAAGGTCACCCGATGCAAAGGGAACGTCCTCTGAATGTCTTTTAAACAGACATGCCGCACCAAACAATGGCACACAATTAAACCCAAATAGCAACAATGCTGCATTGCTCCTGAATTCAGAGCAGAGTTGCCACTCTCATATAGTCCGTGCCTACTTACACTACAATTAGGTGGAACATTTTTGTAGTGCGTGTGGCTAACTGTATTGCCACTGCTGTAGCTTGCCAATCAACACCTGCCTAAGTCTAGTCCTGCCCACTGCTCTCCGGATTGACAGCACGGCCTCTGTACCTGAAACCCTCCCACTGTGAGCTGTAGTGTCTGGGTGGGGGAGCAAGTGAGACACAAGTACAAAGGATTTGGCTCTTTTAGGGAAAGTAATTTTGAAGACTAACCTGTGTTAGTCTTCAAAATTAATTTCAATGTTGCTGCCAAAGCCCATTGGAATTCTAGGTGCAGGCTAAACTCTTGGCCTTGACTTTGGGTTTAAGACCCCACCCCCTCTGATGCTAAGCCACACCTGCTGTCATACAACGGTTATAAAAAAATGTCAGTCTAACACATGGCATATTGAGAAGAATTTTACTTGGCTTCATGGTAGAACAGCCATTGACAACCAGGGTACTATGAAACCATAGGGTACCTCCATTGGTTAATGGGGGCTCCTTGACCTTTGGCCTGCTTGACCTCCTTTTTGATGGTGCTGTATAGTTCCAGGGCCAACACCACTTGGCAGAATAAGCAGCATGACATCAATGATCCTTTTATCTGTCTGTAAAGTATCCCGACCACCATGGTAAGGGGCATTTTTCCAGCTACCCCACATAAATTGGCTTTTAGCAGGAGGTCTCTGAGACTGGAGGGTTCCACTAGGGTAAAATGGTTGAGAGGTGACTAGGGAGCATATTTATAAAGCAGGGAATTCAACTTTCCCCATTCATGGGTTCTGAATTAATCACTGTTATTTAAAACATGTGCACCTGGAAGATTGAGCTACAGTGAATGTGATTTTACCACTCCTAAGGGTTCCCATGAAGGGTTTAATTTATCTTTATTAGTGATTACTCGCCAAGATGTTAGGAAATGCGCACACAGATTAATATTCTGCGTTCGCTCCATCAGCTGTCCGCCATCATTCTTCTGCTGCAGGAAGATACCGTTACTGTAATGTGATTTCCATAACACGTTGTCACCTTTTATTAATCATATTCCCCCTTTGTAAAGGAAAACTGATCGATGGGTGAGACAGTGTTATACCTTCAGGTAGGGATGCACCGATAACGGTTTTCGGTATAGAGTACGAATACCAATACATTTTTTTCGATACTCGCCGATACCGGAAGTTGCATTAGGGAAGCCGGGCGGCGTGTAATGACTCGCCACCCGGCTTCTCGATTAGCTGGGAACCCGTCTCCATGCTCCCTCGTTGCCAGGTGACGAAGAAGCATTGAGCCGACTTTCTAGCCAATCAGGAAGCCGGGGGGTGGGTATTGACTTGCCGCCTGGCTTCCTGATTGGCCAGCTTCTCGACCACTCAGGAAGCCGGGTGGCGATTCATTACCGCCCCCTGGCTTCCTGAATGACCAGAAAGTCAGCTTCGTGCTTCTTCGTCACTTGGTGGCAAGGGAGCATGGAGCTGGCTTCCCAGCCTATAAGGAAGTCGGGCAGCGTGTAATAACTTGCTACCCAGTTTCCTGATGTTGGAAGTTCCAGGATTGGGATAGGCGCCGAGAGCATTTGTACTCGCCCAAATACTCGGTATCGGTACAGGGTGCATCCCTACCCCCATGTAACACTGAACTGCTCTATATTAAATGAAGAATGGCGATGACCTAAGCGTGCAGGCCATACGCACAAACCAGTTTGCTGGTTGTATACCCGTATAAATGTTTGACCTTATGGGTGTAAATGAACCTAAGCCATCGCAAGAAGGTTACTCATACCTCTTCTCTACGAGATGACGCTGATACCGCAGGTCAATTTTAACTTTAATTGGGTCCTTTATGACATTTCATCTGGCTTTAAATACAAACCATACACACGAACCCTGAAAAAGTGGGGCTTTCCCCCTGAAATGTGTTGGCTGTATTTGAAGCTCTTAACCAATGAGCCATTTCTACAAATCACCAAAGTAGATGATCGGCTTTACAAGGCTCTCCTAACCCCATACCCAAGACTAGATGATATGATTTATCCACCGTGATCAGTGAGGCAGCAGCCAAGGACCTTAACCAGGTCTCTATACACCGTGATTTCGTTAACAATTGGTCTCCTTTAGGCCAAGTTCAGACAGGTGACAGGCTCCTCCACTCTCCCAATAAGCAGTCTATGGTGGGTGACTTTTTAGAGGGTGGTAGAGCAGCAGCTTCCCAAGGTTCAGGAGACAATACTGCCACCTCCTGAATACATTTTTTTTTTATGCCAATGGAGATTTTGAATTGCAGTACCGCACCACAGCCGCGTAGCCGTGTGGTTGCGGCCTTGTCCCATTAATTGCAATTGGCAAGTGGCACTGTCTGCCAAACGCAACGTGTTGTTTAAAATTTTCTGCAACGCAAAGCATCATGGCTGAGGCATGTATACAGGGCCGAGCGGCCGCGATTTTACCTTTTTAGGTAGACGGCTGGGGAACAGTAAAAACTCGAAATAACCACCTGTTTATACCGCAACCTTTCTGCCCATCTGGACGAGGGCTTAAGGCTCTGTTCACACCCAGGCATATCGAATATGCGCGTTTGTCGCGCATTTCGTGACGCGCGTTTTTACCGCGATTTGCGGTAAGACAAACATGCGTTTCCGAGGGCTACTTGGCTGTATCCCAATGGAAACGTGCGACAAAAACGCCGCAAAGAAGCTCCTGTACCTTTTCAGGCGTAGGCCGTTTTGTAGCGCGTTCAGACGGGCTGAAATACGGCAAGGTGTGAACCATACCCATAAGAAATAATGGGATTTTAATGTTTGAGCGTTTTGTAATGCGCTGAACGCGCTACAAAACGTACAGGTGTGAACCAGGCCTAAGGAGAACTTTAGGAGCCCACTCAGGAGGCTACTTAGGTTGATTGCCTCCTGAGGCTTTTTTTTTGACATCCCGTCCCCATTGTAAAAGCAGATGCCTAAGTTGGTAATCTTGCCTTGAGCTTGATAAAAATGCCGGCCCAGTGTCAATAATATCACATAGGCCAGCCTTTTTCCACTAGTGTGCCATGGTGCTCTGGAGTGCCTTCTGGCTTTTTCAGGGGCGCCTCTAAATTGTTTCACAGTGTCATGCCTTTCCATGGTGCAGGGAGGCTCCTGATGTGAAAGGGGGGAACCCTAAGGTAAAGGGAGGGGGAGGGTGGCTCTGATAGGAAAAGAGGACTTCTGATGTGAAGGGAGGACATCTCATGTGAAGGTGGGACTCTGATGTAAAAGGAGGGGGCTCTGATGTTAAGGGGTCTCCAAATTTAAGGGTACTCTGATGTGAAGGGAGGACTCCTGATGTGAAGGTGGGACTCTGGTTTATAAGGAGGGGGTTCTCTGATAGGAAAAGAGAACGTTCATATGAAAGGGTGCTCCTGATGTAAAGGCAGGGCTTTCGGTGTAATGGTGGTCTCCTGATGTAAAGGGGGCCCTGATATGAAAGGTGGGGTTCTGATGTGAAGGGGAGCTCCTGATTTGAAGAGGGGACTCTGATGTGAAGGGAGAACCCACTTTTTTTGGTGCTTTTCAAACTAGACCCCCTACCTGGCATAAGGGTCTGGTATGGATTTTGGAGGGGTCACGTGTTGCTTATTACATTTTATTCTGGGGGTGCCTTGAGATTTTGGATGCATTTAAAGGGTGCCATGACTGGAAAAAAGATTGAGAAACGCTGACCTAGGCAGGCGAGGCCTCGGTAAGGCTGAGCCCACACTCTTATCAGGCTTCAGGTCTTTGAGTAGTCTCGTCCACTGGAGCAGGGAGCTCACTAATGCTGATCCTGTGAATTTTACCAGAGGACAGTCTTAGTGCCTCCCAGGGGCAGCTGCCTCAACTCCTCAAGGGAGTCATGGCTCTTGGTCCACCAGCGCACACACACACCTACCAAACCTTCTAAAAACACGTACGGGTGCAATGGCTCTGCTAAGGTATCCCCAGGACAAAGTGGTAGCAAGCCATGTTCCGCTGCTACAACGTTCAGGGACGTTCTGAGGGATTCTAATATTTCCTGATGTTTCTGAAGCGCCGGGCTTCTCCTTTAAGTCTTGTGAGTGGGCCGCTAGCAGTTTGTCTTCTGAAATCATAATTACTAGTTACATCGCGGACCATCTCCATCTTCCCGGGATCCGATCTATTATCTCCAAACGCTTGTTTTGTGTTTTTCCCCTCTTGTGTTTGTATATTGTGTGTGTGTGTGTCTGTGTGTGTCTGTGCTTAAATGGAGGGAAAATAATAGATTGTCAAATTAATTACATATTCTGAGGCCGCGTACAATGCAATGTTATATTGTGCGCTTAATCCACCCCTAATCCCGGGGACTGGAGGAAACGCCTTCCACCTCACCCCCTAATCCATCTGGTAATCCTTCATGTTGTTCGGCAAAGTCCTCATCATCATCGGTTGGCCGGCTAAACCGCGAGCCCGGCGGGGGTTACTTCCGCCGCCGGGACATTTGTAAATGAAATTGAAGACAGCGCGAAAAAAATAATTGCTGTTCTGTTCTCGCAGAGGCGCATCAACAAGAAGAAGAAGTAGCATTTCAATAAATATTCCCTTTAATTCTTGGATCTGCTTGTGGAATATTGCGCCGTTTGAAGACACGGCCCTTTGTCTCCAGTTGAGCTTTTATTGGATTGATTAAAGATGAAGTTTAATCTGCTTATTTTTTTGCCTTGTCTGGTTCCTTCCCCTTCATCAACATGCTAATGAAAGTAAGAAACGCCTTTCCGTTTTCATTACATGCCTATCTTAGACCCGGTGACGTCATCACCGGGTCTAGGCCCTTCTCTTTGCAATGCAGGCAGACCATGCCTCAGTACTCCTCAAGAGCCCTTGGCCCTTATGCAAGCAATGGGTTGGCTCTTGGGAGGAGTTATGCAAATTTAAAAACACCTTCATGAGTAGGTGTCATTCTAGAGGAGTAGGCATTCCTAGGCAAGCTGCATTTGCAGAGTACCCTAGGTGATGCCTGCATGTGACGCTGAGACTCCATGATTGACAGAACTGAATTCCAATGAATGAAAGGCGAGGACCAAAGACAGGCTGGAGAGGAAAGCGCTAGATGATGCTGGACATCCTCCAGCCAGGAAATGAGGCGGAGCTCTCTCTGATTTGCAGCTTCTAATGCATATTGTGAGAAGCTTGCAGTGTGCAGTGAAATCAGAGGAATCGATTTCAGGAGAGGAGACGGTACAACAGTGCAAGACTGAAGGGAAGGACGGAGGTCAGATAGAAGACTGAAGGGGAGGACGGAGGTCAGTTAGAAGGCTGAAGGGGAGGACGGAGGTCAGATAGAAGGCTGAAGGGAAGGCCGGAGGTCAGATAGAAGACTGAAGGGAAGGCCAGAGGCCAGATAGAAGACTGGAGGAAAGGCCGGAGGATGACAGATAGAAGACTGGAGGGAAGGCCGGAGGAGGACAGATAGAAGACTGGAGGGAAGGCCGGAGGACAGATAGAAGACTGGAGGGAAGGCCGGAGGCCAGATAGAAGACTGGAGGGAAGGCTGGAGGTCACCTTTAATTGAATCCTATATGTGGATCATGGAGGTTCTTCACCTGGTTGCCAGTTGGGAGGTTTCTATCTGTAGACCACAAGGGGGGCTTTGTCCAGCTGGTATTCAGGGTCACCGTCCTGTTGCTTGCAGCACGTCGGGTAATACAGACAATGGCCTCCACATACGAATGTGGTTACAGGTTTGTCCAAGCAGAGACCTAGTCTGGCTCACGCTACAGAGCATTACTCCTCAACTAGTGCAGATGATTGTGTGCAGAGCAATGCTCATCAGTCACAGCTTGTGTATTTAGCTGTGAACTTTTCACTGATTGGAGAACCATAAAATAATGTCACTGATGTGATGAATGGACTGTAATCTGCTCACCGACCTCTGAAGGGAAACTTTTATATTTACACTGGTAGTATGACCCTGATACAGTTTAAAGGGGACCTGTCACTAGAAGTGTATATGGAGGTTCAGTATTACGGACAACCTTCTGACAATGCTTGTTGCCGGGTTGCCATGCTTTCTGGCTTCACTACCACGTCCCAGGAAGGTGCTGACTTTGGGTGGATCCTGTTTGAGAATTGGGCCAGCACCTAGCCAACATCCCTCCTAAAAATACCTACATGTTCATGGCCAGCAATGGATCTAATTAGCTGCACAGGCTCCAATCATTTCTGCTCCGTGGCGTTTGGATTGGCCAGCTATGGTTTTCACTTTTACGTCCGTATTCAACTCTTTATGGCAACCCAGGAAGGAAACGGTGCCGATAGAGAAGTGGCACCGTTTTTGGTCAAAGAGGAGCCCTGGGAACACCACCAGCACCCTCTGAGTTCTTGGAAGTCCATCCATTGATCTGAGTTATGTTCAAGAGGGCCAAAAATTATAATAGAAAAGTGAAAAGAGGTTCTTAGGGTTCGGTGGTGGCCAAATATGCTTTTAGCACATGGTGTCACTGCGTTTTATATAGTATGAGGGTCACTGGCCATAGCAAAGGGGTGGTGAACGTTGCCTTTTAGGTTCTTCAAGCTGGTGGAACATATGGGGTCGCTCCGTTGCGGTTTATTCTCCATTTCTCTCCCGTTTATTGAAGGACACAGGGGACAGATCGGAGATCCTGTACTGTAGGGTAATATCGCCACCTGCAGGAGAAGGACGCTAGGCACAAAACTAAAGACCAATTACAGCCTAGGGGTGGCCCCTGCCGGTGGCCAAACCCCCACCTGCTGACAAGTCCCCAGTTTTTTGCCTAGCGTCAGGAGTAAGGAGCTAAGAATTTTCTCTCGGTATTCTTACCTGCTTCTTCCTGAATTTTTTTTTCAGTGATCTTCTAGCAAGTGTTGTCCGGGCGACAGGCTGGATGTCTCGGATCCTTGGAATCTCGGTCTTTCTTGCCGGGACGCGGTCGGGTGAGGACGCACTGGGACGCGGGCAGGCTGCTACTGTTGGAGAGTCGTCTGCCTGTGGGGTTTGGTTGCTGGGGACTAAAGCGGTGGGGGCGGGGCCTGCTGGGGTCTCCCTTATCTTGCTAGTGGCCCTAGTTTTTACGGCCTTATTGCTCGGGCATGGACTGTGGGGAAGGTCTGGCCGCAGTGCCCTGTGAGGGCTGCGGCCTCTCTTCAGGAACATCTCCCACATCCCCCCTTTGCGCGGCTTGCACTCCTGCTCCCCTTTCCCAGTCTCCCTTGGTGCCTGCCGGGTCTTTGGGTGGGGGGTCCGCTGGCGCACTGTCTTTGGAGGTTTTCTCCTCCGCTATGGACGGTTTTGTGTCCCGTATTGAGCGGCGCTGACGCAGCGCCCTCCGCGAAAGCGCGCTTTGCCGGCCCCCTCCCCGGTCCTATCTGGGGATTCTGAGGAAGAGGGGGAGATTTCTGCTGCGGCGGCGCAGCCCGACTTGGGGGATTCCTCCCAGGCGGAGTGTGCTAGTGACGAGGAGTCGGGGACTGCCCTTATGGTCCAGGAGCGCGAATTGGTCACGGCCCTGGCTCGCGCTGTGCGGGAAACCCTGAAAATCGTGGAGCCTCCGAGCTCTTCGGCGCTCCCACCGGTTCCCTTTGTGACGCACAGGAGTAGGCGTTCCACTAAGGTTTTCCCTTACGTTCCCTTTTTTGATGACTTTCTCTACAAGGAGTGGAAGCGCCCGAGCAAGTCGTTTTCCGTTCCCAAACGCTTCTCGGTTCGTTATCCTTTTGAGGAATCCTTTCTGTCCAAGTGGTCTACTCCCACCGCGGTAGATCCGCCGGTTTCCCGCCTAAAGAAGGCTACGGTCATCCCGGTGGAGGATTTGCATTCCTTTCGGGATCCCTCGGATAGGGAGGCGGTGGCGCGTACTATGTATTCGGTTTCCGGGGCTCTGTTGCGCCCCGTATTGGCTTCGGCTCTGGTCTCACAGACCTTGACTGAGTGGATGAAGGTGCTGCGTCAGGGTCTTGCGGAAGAAAACGTGTCTCCTGCTTATGTCGACCTGACGGAGCAGGTGGTGCAGGGTCTGCAATACCTGTGTAATTCGGCCTTGGATGCGGCACCGTTGGTTTCCAAGCATTCTGTGTCGGCGGTTACTATTCGGCGCCTCCTCTGGCTTAAATGCTGGTCGGCTGACCAGGCCTTCAAGAAGGCTCTGACGGAGCTCCCCTTTACGGGGGAGCGTCTGTTCGGGACTACCTTGGATGAGATCATTAAGGACCTGACGGGCGGGAAGAGTAACTTCCTGCCTCAATCTAAAAAGCCTAGGGAACAGCGGCGGAAACCTGGTCCTTCCTTTTCCGCTCACAAGCGGCTTTTTCGTCCGCCCCCGCCCTCTGAGAAGGGTGGGAAGTTCAACAGATCACCGCCTTCCCAGGCCACCAAGCGCCCCTGGCAACCCAGGAACGTCAAGCCCCAGGGTAAGCCCCCCTCGGCATGAAGGCCTGCCCCCATCCTGGGATTCCAGGGTGGGGGGACGTCTTCGGCTCTTTGCGGACCGCTGGCTGTCCCGCGTCTCCGACACCTGGGTGCGGGAATTGGTGTCCTCGGGCTACAAAATAGAGTTTCTGTCACGTCCCGAGGACAGGTTCTTTCCTTCCAACATCCGTCTCCCCCCACAGCGCTTAGCGGATCTTCGTGGCGCGGTGGCGGGTCTTTTGTCCCAAGGGGTGGTGGTTCCGGTTCCCTCCTCGGAAAGGTTCAGAGGTTTCTACTCAAACCTCTTTACGGTGCCAAAGAGGGATGGGATTCTTCCCATCCTGGACCTCAAGCGGTTGAACGTCTTTGTGCGCGTTCGTCGGTTCCGTATGGAATCGATCCGCTCGGTGGTGGCGTGTCTCCACCAGGGGGATTTCATGGCCTCCCTCGATATCAAGGATGCCTACCTTCACGTTCCGGTTTGTGTCTCCCACCAACGCTACCTTTGCTTTGCGGTGGGGGACGACCATTTCCAGTTTGTCGCTCTCCCCTTCGGTCTGGCGTCGGCACCTCGGGTGTTCACCAAGGTGCTGGCCCCGATCCTGGCCATGTTGCGTTGTCGGGGGATCTCGGTGGTGGGATACCTGGACAACCTCCTGTTGAAGGCGGAGTCGCATTCTTCTCTGGTGACGGATCTGGCGATCGCCGTTCGGTCATTGGAGGAGTTCGGATGCTACATTGTCTGGACGTGGTCCGCGCCATCCGTGTTTGAGTGCTACGGCTGCGTTTCGGGAGTCGGATTCCCTGTTTGTGGTTGCGGATGGCCCTCGGAAGGGCCGGGCTGCCTCGTCGGCCACCATCTCTTGATGGATTCGCGACACGATCTCTCGAGCGTATGCCATTAAGGGGCGTCAGCCTCCTTTTTCTGTTACGGCCCATTCTACACGGGCTGTTGGGGCATCTTGGGCTTTTCGTCATGGTGCCTCCGTTTCTCAGGTCTGTAAGGCCGCGACTTGGTCTTCTGTTCACACCTTTGCCAAGTTTTATAAGGTGGATGTTTTGGCATCTGCGGATGCTGGTTTGGGGCGCAAAGTGTTGCAGGCGGCCGTTTGAGGGAATTTTTTTGTTTAATTTGGGTTTGTTGTTTCTGTTGGCCCACCCCTCTTTTTTGGTACTGCTCTGTGACGTCCCTACAGTACAGGATCTCCGATCTGTTCCCTGTGTCCTTCAATGAACGGGAGAGAAAATAGGATTTTGGTACTCACCGTAAAATCCTTTTCTCTCCGTTCATTGAAGGACACAGGGCCCACCCCTCTATGTGGGTGTGTACTCCTTTACTGCTTGTTACTAAACTGGAGACTTCTCAGCAGGTGGGGGGTTTGGCCACCGGCAGGGGCCGCCCCTAGGCTGTAATTGGTCTTTAGTTTTTTGCTGCCTAGCGTCCTTCTCCTGCAGGTGGCGATATTACCCTACAATTCATGATCTCCGATCTGTTCCCTGTGTCCTTCAATGAACGGAGAGAAAAGGATTTTACGGTGAGTACCAAAATCCTATTTTTTTGTGATTTGAATTTCTTCTTTCCTTTGGTGTAAATGGGTCTCATGCGGTCCCCGGGCTCCTCCCCATCTCACATTAGTGTCAGTGGTGTACGAGGAGGGACAGTATGATAAATGGATTCACCTGATTCTGTCACTTAGCTCTGACATCTTATTCCACCTTCTGCATTAATATGTAAAAGATCCAAGGGATGTGCGTTGTGCGGCGAGCTCGTTTGTGTGCTGACGTCCGTTCTTCAACTCACATCTGCGGCTCGCTGGGAAATGTTGCGGTTATATCGAGCACATTGTAAGCAGAGGAATGGGGACCAAACAGAAATGTCTCTATGAAGCAAGAAGTGGTTTTCTATAGTTAGCCCACCAAATCTGATATTCTGTTATAAGGGAGTGCGGGATTCCTCACCTGTTGGCTTTTTAAATCTCTCGGGTCAGCGGATGTTCTTTCTACTGTTACCACCCAGTAGTAGTTTGTAGTCCTTCCATGATATGTTTCATTCTGCAGTGATGGTGGGAACCCCTCATTGGCACAGTGGGTGTACAGACCTGGGAACTCAGCACAGGGATGGTGGGAGCTCCTCATAATGGGCACAGCAGGTGTACAGACCTGGGAACTCAGCACAGGGATGGTGGGAGCCCCTCATAATGGGCACAGCAGGTGTACATACCTGTGAACTCAGCACAGGTATAGTGGGAACCCATCATAATGGGCACAGCAGGTGTACAGACCCAGAAAACTCCGCTCAAGGATGGTTGGAGCCCCCTCATAATGGGGACAGCTGGTGTACAGAACTGGGAACTCAGGACAGGGATGGTGGGAAACCCTCATAATGGGCACAGTAGGTGGTCAGACCCGGGAACTCCTTGTCTGACATTGAGGTTGGTTTGTAAAGCAGGCAGTAAACAGCTGCCCCCCTCCTTATGATTTTGTGTAACACGATCACTAAACACCAGCTCTGCCTTTGCACAAAATACACTGTCCAGGGGGGAGGGGGTACGCCACCCCACTATGAATACTAATGAGTGGGGGATGGAGAGCTCAGTTGTAATACACAGTTTGTTTGCAAAACACATTTCCATGAGGATAGGAACAGGAAAGCTAACAAAAACAATTATGTTTCTGTGTTCATATACAGCAACTGCATATGCCTGCTTCATGTACACTCAGTGTACATTGCTGGTTTATGATTTTTTTTTTCATAAATGGCCTTTAAAGCAGAAATAAAGTGGCATTGTAAATTTAAAAAAAAAGCCCTCCAGAAGGGTTTTCCATGATTTGCTACTATGCATAGCATATTCGTGCATTATGGCCGACCTACCTTGTTGAAGATCCCCTCCAGCTCTGTGCTGCCTGCTCTCCCCCTACCTTGCCAGTGCTTTAATCTTCACCCATCATGCCTAGTGCCTATGGTACAACCCTGTGGGCCCAGTGTTCTGATCTGGAGTTGCTTCAGTTGGTCAGGTCTATGTTCATCAACATTACGTGCCCAAAAAATTAGGTCAGATGCCGACCAGAATATACTGAATGACCAGGATTTTTCATCAATTGATTTTTTTCTTCCCTGATGGCACATCGGGCATATTCAAAGAGGACAATGCCAGGATTCATCAGGCTCAGATTGTGAAAGAGTGGTTCAGGGAGCATGAGACATCATTGTCACGCATGGATTGGCCACCACAGGGTCCAGACATTCACCCCATTGAGAATCTTTGGGATGTGCTGGAGAAGACTTTACACAGAGCTCCGACTCTCCCATCATCGCTACAAGATGAAAAATGAATGCAACTCTGGATGGCAATAAATGTGAGGTTGCATAAGCCTATGGAAACGATGCCACGGCAAATGTGTACCTTAATCAAAGCTAAAGGTGGTCCAATAAAAATTTTCTGAGTAGACAGAGTGTGTTTGTGTGTGTGTGTATACATTATATATAATATATATATGAAAATAAGACACTGTCTTATATTTTTTGGGGCACAAAAAAAACACACTAGGTCTTATTTTTGGGGCAGGTCTTATT
>NW_017308005.1:115420-125178 GCF_000935625.1 Nanorana parkeri
CCCCGAAAATAAGACCTAGTACTATTTTTGGGAATTGCTAAAATATAAGACCTACCCCGAAAATAAGACCTAGTTGTGACCATTCCCAGGGCCGGTGGTGGCATAAGGGGGAACTTGAAGAGCCGCGGGAGAGAATCAGCGGTGCCAATGAAGCCAGCTCTAGAAGCGAGGCGGCAGCTGAGGGAGCAGAGCCGCATGATGCGATGCCTCCTCTATAGCGCCGGCTCCTGTCACAGGCGGAGTGATACCAAATGCACTCCTCCTGTGAGGAATCCATAGTAAAAGCGCGCTTCGCTCATTCTGGCCAATGATTGGTTAGCAAATTGCCCTGATCACCCTATTTTTGTACATGAATACATGTAGACTGTTGTACATGAATACGTTTTGATTGTTGTACATAAAAATAAAAAACAAAATAAGACCTAGAGGTGTTTTTTGAGCCAAAAAAATATATGTGTCAGTGTCTTATTTTCGGGGAAACACGGTATGTATGGGCTAAAAGTTGCCAGTCAGTATATATATATATATATTTAGCAATGTATTTTTCAGTTTAGGATATATATATATATATACTGACTGGCAACTTTTAGCCCAGGGGGCAAGTACATCCCAGAGGCCCATGGAGGGGGACATAACACTAAGTGGGTTAAAGTCTCTTTCTACCCAAAACCTTTTAACTGGAATAGACAATGGTTAGAATCTGAGTCTTCAACGTACTGTATATGTGTTGCCTGATTACCATATCAATAATGAATATACGTTCAGCTGCGAATAGCATTTAGCAAAGATACCCCCAAGGACAACGGTTGTAAGAAATGATGGTCCATTATTTAATGTTCAGGAAGTATCCATTCATTATTTGCATAATTATCCACCACAATCATATATTCTTATTCCAATGACGTGCACACAGCAAGCTTTCATTAGAATAGCCGTGTAGAGCGCGGCGCTCGGTATTCATACATGAGTAGCATGTCAGGGAACATATAATGTTAATCTGAATAAATGCTCATAATATCCCTATGGGAACGGTTGCTTAGTGCTCGTGTAGATTTTAATTCCTAATGACAGCTTACATCCATCTTATTTAAGTATAATGGTCATCGATACCAGAAGGTGAGGCCACTGTCAGCCCTGAAAAATGAATCCTTGTGGGCGTCATTGTAGGAGAAATGTTCAGATATTCCCTTGGAATACATTATATTGAAGCTGGATGGAGAGCCACTAATGAAATACCATTCCATGTGCCTGTGTGTATGTCAAATCCATATTCCTACAGGCCCCTGGCAGGGCCGGCCTTAGGGCTTTAGGCGAGCTGTGCGAGAAAGCTTTACAGCGCCCCTCAGTGACCACACCCCTCAGTGACCACACCCTTCAGTGGCCACACCCCCAGTAACCACACCCATTTCCCCCAATATCCGCACAGGCGGATGGCCAGCGGTGAGGAGGAGAGAAGCTGCCCACAGGACGAGCTGTGTCGGCCACCTGGCGCCTTTGTTGCCATGGAGCCCTGTGTGGCCGCACAGCTCGCACACCCCTAAGGCCGGCCCTGGCCCCTGGTGCCCAACCTGTGGCCCTCGAAGAAAGAAGTCTGTGTTGTGGTGCTTACTCAAGCCAGTGAAGAATAATGTTCTGGAGTCGGCATTCTATGGCTCAGTTTTTCTTTCACAATATCTTACGTTTCTCACTCATGTCTTTTACTTTTCTCTTTTTGTTCTTTAGTTTTTTTCCTTTGATCTTTCTTAATGCTGAGAGAAATATCAAATGTGGCACAAGTAATCTTGTAAAGTGTTGTAGCGAGCACAAATGTAGAAGCGTTGATTTGTCAGGAGGCTTTAATAATAACAGTCTCATGTAATGTGTCTCCAGTCTAACTCTTATATCATGTCTGCAGTCTCTGGCCATCCCCTGTACCATGTCTTCAGCCTCTGACCATCTCCTGTACTATGTCTGCAGTCTCTGACCATCTCCTGTAGCATGTCTGCAGTCTCTGACCATCTCCTGTAGCATGTCTGCAGTCTCTGACCATCTCCTGTAGCATGTCTGCAGTCTCTGACCATCTCCTGTAGCATGTCTGCAGTCTCTGACCATCTCCTGTAGCATGTCTGCAGTCTCTGACCATCTCCTGTAGCATGTCTGCAGTCTCTGACCATCTCCTGTAGCATGTCTGCAGTCTCTGACCATCTCCTGTAGCATGTCTGCAGTCTCTGACCATCTCCTGTAGCATGTCTGCAGTCTCTGACCATCTCCTGTAGCATGTCTGCAGTCTCTGACCATCTCCTGTAGCATGTCTGCAGTCTCTGACCATCTCCTGTAGCATGTCTGCAGTCTCTGACCATCTCCTGTAGCATGTCTGCAGTCTCTGACCATCTCCTGTAGCATGTCTGCAGTCTCTGACCATCTCCTGTAGCATGTCTGCAGTCTCTGACCATCTCCTGTAGCATGTCTGCAGTCTCTGACCATCTCCTGTAGCATGTCTGCAGTCTCTGACCATCTCCTGTAGCATGTCTGCAGTCTCTGACCATCTCCTGTAGCATGTCTGCAGTCTCTGACCATCTCCTGTAGCATGTCTGCAGTCTCTGACCATCTCCTGTAGCATGTCTGCAGTCTCTGACCATCTCCTGTAGCATGTCTGCAGTCTCTGACCATCTCCTGTAGCATGTCTGCAGTCTCTGACCATCTCCTGTAGCATGTCTGCAGTCTCTGACCATCTCCTGTAGCATGTCTGCAGTCTCTGACCATCTCCTGTAGCATGTCTGCAGTCTCTGACCATCTCCTGTAGCATGTCTGCAGTCTCTGACCATCTCCTGTAGCATGTCTGCAGTCTCTGACCATCTCCTGTAGCATGTCTGCAGTCTCTGACCATCTCCTGTACCATGTCTGCAGCCTCTGACCATCCCCTGTACCATGTCTACAGTCTCTGACCATCTCCTGTATCATGTCTACAGTCTCTGGCCATCTCTTGTAACATGTCTTCAGTCTCTGACCAACTCCTGGATATTATGTGTTGCCCCTTGGTGATATCAGGCGCCGCACTTGAGGTCCACTACATCAAGTAGGTTGACCCCCACTGTTGTAGGTATATGGTTTTCCAGAGAATTCATGTATTGGTATTAGGAATGCACCAATACCAATACTAGTATCGGTGCTGATACCGAGTATTTGGGCTCGTACTCGCCCAAATGCTCCGACACTTACCTTCGATGCCAGAACTTCCGGTCAGAGGAAGATTTCCCTCTGACCGGCAGTGCCGAGGGAGCATGGAGCCCCTGCTTCCTTTCCAATTAGGAAGCCAGACGGTGGTTTATGACCCGCCTCCCTGCTTCCTGATTGGCTAGGAACCACTTGTTGCTATGCAGCCTGGCTTCCTAACCAATCAGGATAAGTGTAGAGATACACTTTCCCACGCCAATTTATCATGGCACTAGGGATGAGGGTGGTCATGTGACCCATTATATGACAGCTACAATGCACACACTACAGCCTGGAATTGTGTGCGCATGCGCTGTTATCGATGTGGATGGCGGACCATTACTCTTGGCATGAGCAGTCTTGTGACCATTATGTGTTAATATCTACAGTTCGTGCTCCGCGACCGGAAGTTCATGTAAGCATCACTGAGCCAGAAAATAGGGACAAATTATATGAAGTGGTGTACAGCTGGGCAAATGCCCTCCGCATGCCATTACTGCCACTGGATGTAGCCGAGGAGCACAGGAAATTCTTATACTCTTTGGGCCCATGCGGTAGGAGTGATGACGTGGCATTCACCCAGCTGTACACTGGATGAACGGATGTTTTATACATCAGCCCCCAAGTTTACTTGATAGAAAATAATACTTCAGGTAAAAAATAAAAACAGGTTGAATGGTACTTTAGTGGTTTTCTTCACAGTTGTAGTTGTCTTTGTTCTCAGTGGAAAATGAAAGCGATATTTAATTTGATCTCGGTATTAGATGAACACATCATCCGCTACGACTGCAGTTCCAGGTCTCTATTACACCGTGCTAACATTATAGGGGGGGGGGGCTTTGTAGCGCCTCATTACAGACCTGAGAGTGACATGCAGTGATGAGGGGAGATGGAGTGCGAGTCAGCAGCGACACTTTAATCACCCTCGTTAGGGTCATTCTACACAATGATATCAGACTGAGCTGATTAATTCCAGGCTGTTGGGTTTCTTCTTTGCTTATATTCTGTACTGGGAGACAATTGGATTACAGGAAGAAGACGCAATATACAAGAAAAGGATTTGTTTGCATAGATCAGGCCAATTTAGTTGCATTCGCCTGTCTCCAGTCACCTGCCATCCATGCCAATTGGTTGTAAGGTTTGCAGTGGATCTATAGCCGTGCTTTGGTAACTGTGCCAACCGCGAGCCTCCGTTATTGAGTTTGTCAGTTCACAAATCCTAACGAGCAAATATACTTTTAGCTACTTTGTAGCCGAGGGGAATGTCACAGAAATTCTTATTCAAGAAGGCAAGGATCCTGATGTGGGGAATGTTTGTGACGTGGGGGCCATAAGGATCTAGACCAGGGGTAGGCAACCTCGGCACTCCAGCTGTGCCGAAACTAAAAATCCCAAAATGCATCTGCCTCTGGGAGTCGTGGCTGGCAGAGCCTTGCAAAGCCTCATGGGACTTGTAGTTCCACAACAGCTGGAGTGTCAAGGTTGCCTACCCCTGATCTAGACTTTGAATGTGATCTTTATAAATCAGGTGGCCAATTTGTAAGTGAATGTACAGCCAATCCAATTCAGCGAATCTGACTCTTAAACTTTTTATTAGAGGTGCACCGAAATTGATATTTTAAAACCGAAACGAAACCGAAATAAAAAAAAATTGTCAGGCCGAAACCGATACCGAAATGTTTTATTTAAATTTTTTCAAATATTTTATTTTTGTTTTATTTTTGTATAAACTTTTAATTTTTTTTATATTTATTCATTTTTTATTAAATTATTTTTATTTTTTACTTTACTTTTGGTGGCTTTGTGGAAATATTAGGGGTCTAAACAGCTCCCTGATATTTCCCTTTTAAAATAGAAAAAGAGATTGAGGACTCTGCGTCTCTGAGGACTCTGCGTCTCTGAGGACTCTGCGTCTCTGAGGACTCTCTGCGTCTCTGAGGACTCTCTGCGTCTCTGAGGACTCTCTGCGTCTCTGAGGACTCTCTGCGTCTCTGAGGACTCTCTGCGTCTCTGAGGACTCTCTGCGTCTCTGAGGACTCTCTGCGTCTCTGAGGACTCTCTGCGTCTCTGAGGACTCTCTGCGTCTCTGAGGACTCTCTGCGTCTCTGAGGACTCTCTGCGTCTCTGAGGACTCTCTGCGTCTCTGAGGACTCTCTGCGTCTCTGAGGACTCTCTGCGTCTCTGAGGACTCTCTGCGTCTCTGAGGACTCTCTGCGTCTCTGAGGACTCTCTGCGTCTCTGAGGACTCTCTGCGTCTCTGAGGACTCTCTGCGTCTCTGAGGACTCTCTGCGTCTCTGAGGACTCTCTGCGTCTCTGAGGACTCTCTGCGTCTCTGAGGACTCTGTGTTCTCAATCTCTTTTTCTGTGTCCCCTGTTATCAATGAACAGGAATCCTCTATACTGAGTGTTTCTGTTCATTGATAACATGAGGACAGAGTATGTTTACTATAACCTCCCATTCATTCATAATTGAGGATATAGTACACATTCCATATCAATTATCTACAAACACTCACTGATCGCTGAGTGTTTGTACCTCGCTCTCCCACACGCTGTCACAGGAGGCTGAACGAGCGGCGCGGGGAGGAGAGCCCAGCCTCCTGTGACAGCGCTGTCTGTCTCCGCCCACACGGCACTCTGCTGGACTGTGATAGGAGGCTGAGTGGTGTGGGAGGAGAGACCCCGGCCGCTCACAGCGCTCTCGTCCCGCAGCGCTCGGCCGGCTATCACAGTTTCTCTCCTCACCAAACAGGGAGGAAATAAAGCGCGGATGCGCCGATATATCGGTGCAGCCCTACTTTTTATCATTCAACCGTAAAATGTTTAAATATGGTGTATAATTTCCGGTAAATCCCGGAGAGATCACACTTCTCACCTGGCACAGATCACAGATTTCTAGTTTCTTCCCTGAGATCTAAAACTGTAGTTTTTTCAGCAGTCTAAAGTGTCAGTAGGGATTTTATAAGGTATCCGGTTAGGGGTGAGATCAATGGGTTAGGGGTGAGATCAATGGGTTAGGGGTGAGATCAATGGGTTAGGGGTGAGATTAAGGTGATGTGATCTATAGGAGTTATCCATGTGAAGTGGTTCTTTACTTGACCTTTTACGGGATGATATTATAAAACTTCCAGCCAGCCATACACTGGGCAAACTCCATTCCCGCGGCATGCCCACCACTAGATGGAGCCGAGGCACATGGGAAGTTCTACTGCTTCTCGGCTCCATCTAATGGCTGGAATGCTGTGCGAACGACATTCACTATTGGATTAGAAATCTATAAAACTCATTCATGGCATGGAAACACACGGCAAGTAAGCATTTAAAATACTTGTTCTGTGCTTTTACCTGCTGTGTTTAAGTTGGTGACCATGTTTCCTTAAAGCCAGCCCTCATTCTCCTCTGAAGCTAATGGCATTATGGGGAATTTAATCTTCAGACTTTAGAAGGACTGAAATTACAAGGAATTGGGGTGATCTGAGATGTGAAGGTGCAGGAATTGGGGTGATCTGAGGGGTGAAGGTGCAGGAATTGGGGTGATCTGAGGGGTGAAGGTGCAGGAATTGGGGTGATCTGAGGGGTGAAGGTGCAGGAATTGGGATCCTCACCAAACAGGGAGGAAATAAAGCGCGGATGCGCCGATATATCGGTGCAGCCCTACTTTTTATCATTCAACCGTAAAATGTTTAAATATGGTGTATAATTTCCGGTAAATCCCGGAGAGATCACACTTCTCACCTGGCACAGATCACAGATTTCTAGTTTCTTCCCTGAGATCTAAAACTGTAGTTTTTTCAGCAGTCTAAAGTGTCAGTAGGGATTTTATAAGGTATCCGGTTAGGGGTGAGATCAATGGGTTAGGGGTGAGATCAATGGGTTAGGGGTGAGATCAATGGGTTAGGGGTGAGATTAAGGTGATGTGATCTATAGGAGTTATCCATGTGAAGTGGTTCTTTACTTGACCTTTTACGGGATGATATTATAAAACTTCCAGCCAGCCATACACTGGGCAAACTCCATTCCCGCGGCATGCCCACCACTAGATGGAGCCGAGGCACATGGGAAGTTCTACTGCTTCTCGGCTCCATCTAATGGCTGGAATGCTGTGCGAACGACATTCACTATTGGATTAGAAATCTATAAAACTCATTCATGGCATGGAAACACACGGCAAGTAAGCATTTAAAATACTTGTTCTGTGCTTTTACCTGCTGTGTTTAAGTTGGTGACCATGTTTCCTTAAAGCCAGCCCTCATTCTCCTCTGAAGCTAATGGCATTATGGGGAATTTAATCTTCAGACTTTAGAAGGACTGAAATTACAAGGAATTGGGGTGATCTGAGATGTGAAGGTGCAGGAATTGGGGTGATCTGAGGGGTGAAGGTGCAGGAATTGGGGTGATCTGAGGGGTGAAGGTGCAGGAATTGGGGTGATCTGAGGGGTGAAGGTGCAGGAATTGGGTGTGATCTGAGGGGTGAAGGTGCAGGAATTGGGTCTGATCTGAGGGGTGAAGGTGCAGGAATTGGGGTGATCTGAGGGGTGAAGGTGCAGGAATTGGGTGTGATCTAAGGGGTGATAGTGCAGGAATTGGGGTGATCTGAGGGGTGAAGATGCAGGAATTGGGGATGATCTGAGGGGTGAAGGTGCAGTTATTGGGACTGATCTGAGGGGTGAAGGTGCAGGAATTGGGGTGATCTGAGGGGTGAAGGTGCAGGAATTGGGGGTGATCTAAGGGGTGATAGTGCAGGAATTGGGGTGATCTGAGGGGTGAAGGTGCAGGAATTGGGGGTGATCTAAGGGGTGATAGTGCAGGAATTGGGGTGATCTGAGGGGTGAAGGTGCAGGAATTGGGGGTGATCTAAGGGGTGATAGTGCAGGAATTGGGGTGATCTGAGGGGTGAAGGTGCAGGAATTGGGGGTGATCTAAGGGGTGATAGTGCAGGAATTGGGGTGATCTGAGGGGTGAAGGTGCAGGAATTGGGGGTGATCTAAGGGGTGATAGTGCAGGAATTGGGGTGATCTGAGGGGTGAAGGTGCAGGAATTGGGGGTGATCTAAGGGGTGATAGTGCAGGAATTGGGGTGATCTGAGGGGTGAAGGTGCAGGAATTGGGGGTGATCTAAGGGGTGATAGTGCAGGAATTGGGGTGATCTGAGGGGTGAAGGTGCAGGAATTGGGGGTGATCTAAGGGGTGATAGTGCAGGAATTGGGGTGATCTGAGGGGTGAAGGTGCAGGAATTGGGGGTGATCTAAGGGGTGATAGTGCAGGAATTGGGGTGATCTGAGGGGTGAAGGTGCAGGAATTGGGGGTGATCTAAGGGGTGATAGTGCAGGAATTGGGGTGATCTGAGGGGTGAAGGTGCAGGAATTGGGGGTGATCTAAGGGGTGATAGTGCAGGAATTGGGGTGATCTGAGGGGTGAAGGTGCAGGAATTGGGGGTGATCTAAGGGGTGATAGTGCAGGAATTGGGGTGATCTGAGGGGTGAAGGTGCAGGAATTGGGGGTGATCTAAGGGGTGATAGTGCAGGAATTGGGGTGATCTGAGGGGTGAAGGTGCAGGAATTGGGGGTGATCTAAGGGGTGATAGTGCAGGAATTGGGGTGATCTGAGGGGTGAAGGTGCAGGAATTGGGGGTGATCTAAGGGGTGATAGTGCAGGAATTGGGGTGATCTGAGGGGTGAAGGTGCAGGAATTGGGGGTGATCTAAGGGGTGATAGTGCAGGAATTGGGGTGATCTGAGGGGTGAAGGTGCAGGAATTGGGGGTGATCTAAGGGGTGATAGTGCAGGAATTGGGGTGATCTGAGGGGTGAAGGTGCAGGAATTGGGGGTGATCTAAGGGGTGATAGTGCAGGAATTGGGGTGATCTGAGGGGTGAAGGTGCAGGAATTGGGGGTGATCTAAGGGGTGATAGTGCAGGAATTGGGGTGATCTGAGGGGTGAAGGTGCAGGAATTGGGGGTGATCTAAGGGGTGATAGTGCAGGAATTGGGGTGATCTGAGGGGTGAAGGTGCAGGAATTGGGGGTGATCTAAGGGGTGATAGTGCAGGAATTGGGGTGATCTGAGGGGTGAAGGTGCAGGAATTGGGGGTGATCTAAGGGGTGATAGTGCAGGAATTGGGGTGATCTGAGGGGTGAAGGTGCAGGAATTGGGGGTGATCTAAGGGGTGATAGTGCAGGAATTGGGGTGATCTGAGGGGTGAAGGTGCAGGAATTGGGGGTGATCTAAGGGGTGATAGTGCAGGAATTGGGGTGATCTGAGGGGTGAAGGTGCAGGAATTGGGGTGATCTGAGGGGTGATGGTGCAGGAATTGGGGTGATTATACACTAATGAATGATTTGAATGTTCCATCAGCAGTACAGCTACGAGTGCAGGGACTGGAAATAAACTACGATTACCGCTCATTATTATTCGCTGTCACGCCGGTTGTCTGCTGCTTGTGACTGTTAACGTGGACAAGGTTCCTGACCCCCTGATGGAGCACGCAGGAAGGTTTAGGGGTAGCGGATGGATAGCGGCGTTCCATCACTGTTCTCTGGCATGTCAGACAGTTGTGCCTGCTCCTCTCCC
>NW_017308005.1:125218-133187 GCF_000935625.1 Nanorana parkeri
CATTAGTGTCGGCTGTGATGTCTCCATCTCCCCGATGCATCATGTCCTCCTATAGAACACTGCAGGGGCCCCTCTGACTCCAAGTAGAATTGTGTGTCATGGTCATCCCTGAGGTTTTGTGGAACTAGAAGTTCCAGCGTGCCCTGTTGGTAGTTAGAGGAGCCAAACCTTCTTGTTTTTAAGCAGTAATGACTTGACAAGTGCAGTAACCAACCCGTACCCTGGTAGTCTCTTGTCACTGGGAAGCAGTCTCCTGTGACTGTGGAGAAGACTCTAGTAGTCTCTTGTCACTGAGCAGCAGTCATCAGCAGTCTCTTGTCACTGAGCAGCAGTCATCAGCAGTCTCTTGTCACTGAGCAGCAGTCATCAGCAGTCTCTTGTCACTGAGCAGCAGTCATCAGCAGTCTCTTGTCACTGAGCAGCAGTCATCAGCAGTCTCTTGTAACTAAGAAGCAAGTAAGACAGGAGGCAGCTGGAGAGGAGGAGCGCGGAGCGGCTTTCCTCGCATCTCATGCTCGGTGTTCTCTTGGAAGTCAAAATGCTGCCAATTCCCCGGCTGGCAAATGGCACAATAACTGGATTACCGCGGACTCCGACGGTGGCGAATGGTGTCACGGCGCCGGTGGTGTGATGGGGTTGCGTGCGGGCTGGGCACAGCTGGACGCCTGACACTTTGGTACGGGATTGAGACTCGGGAGCCGGCGCTGAGCGGATTCCACTTATCTCCCCCGTTCTCTCCCATGTGATGGTCCTCAGCCTCACCGGCGTCCGCTCGCCGTGATTGACCGCGGGGGTGCGGCGAGGACTCGGCTCCACAACAGCAAAACTTTTTGTTTCCCGTCCGTTCTCACAAGGTGGTGTATCTGAAGACCTCCAGGTAAGTGGTCGGCACAGGTGAGGCTACGATGCCGGGACCTGGCTGAGGACACGCAGGGTCCAGCCCCTCCATACCGGTCATGCGGCGCGGGCCGGGCTGTGAGTCGGTTCCTCTGCTTTGGGTACATTCTGGTTTGCTGGATCGGCGGAGGTGTGAAGATCGGACGGCTGAGCACCGTCACTGCCCTTCCATAATCCCATCCGACTCGGGGACCATTGCCGGGGTTTAACCCTTCACTGTCGTCAGAAGTGTTGCGTTAGTTTGCCCGCATTCTCCACAATCTGTGTTCAGGATTCAGCCAATTACAGCTAAAGAAATCATGAAATGGAAATGAGGATCGCTCGGAGTGCTCAGGGGGTTCGGAGGGCTCGGGGGGGAGAGCAGCAGTCATCAGCAGTCTCTTGTCACTGAGCAGCAGTCATCAGCAGTCTCTTGTCACTGAGCAGCAGTCATCAGCAGTCTCTTGTCACTGAGCAGCAGTCATCAGCAGTCTCTTGTCACTGAGCAGCAGTCATCAGCAGTCTCTTGTCACTGAGCAGCAGTCATCAGCAGTCTCTTGTAACTAAGAAGCAAGTAACTGGGAAGCACTCTTCTGTGCTGGAGCAGAAGTCTCTAGTGACTGAGCAGAAGTCATCAACAGTCTCTTGTAACTGGGGAGCAGTCTCTGATAAGTCTTAGTGACTGAGCAGCAATTATCAGAAGTCTCTTATAACTGGGGAGCAGTCTCTTGTGCTGGAGCAGAAGTCACCAGCAGTCTATTGTAACTAAGTAGCAGTCTCTAGGGACTCAGCAGAAGTCAACAGTCTCTTGTAACTGGGACACAGTCTCCTGTGTCTGAGCAGAAGTCTCTATTAGCCTCTTGTGCCAGAGGTAGAAGTCTTTAGTAGTCTCTTGAGTCTGAGCAGAAGTCATGAGCAGTCTCTTGTAACTAAGAAGCAAGTAACTGGGAAGCGGTCTTCTGTGACTGAGCAGAAGTCTCTAATTGCCTCTGGTGCTGGAAGCAGAAGTCTCTAGTAGTCTCTAGTGATTGAGCAGCAGTCATCAACAGTCTCTTGTAACTGGGAAGCAGTCTCTGTTAGTTTCTAGTGACTTGAGAAGCAATTATCAGCAGTCTCTTATAACTGGCGAGCAGTCTCTTGTGCTGGAGCTGAAGTCATCAGTAGTCTCTTGTTACTAAGAAGCAGTCTCTAGTGACTGAGCAACAGTCATCAGCAGTCTCTAGTAGTCTCTCTTGTGACTGAGCAGAGGTCTCTAGTGACCTAGCAGAAGTCTCTAGTAGTCTCTAGTGATTGAGCAGCAGTCATCAACAGTCTCTTGTAACTGGGAAGCAGTCTCTGTTAGTTTCTAGTGACTTGAGAAGCAATTATCAGCAGTCTCTTATAACTGGCGAGCAGTCTCTTGTGCTGGAGCTGAAGTCATCAGTAGTCTCTTGTTACTAAGAAGCAGTCTCTAGTGACTGAGCAACAGTCATCAGCAGTCTCTAGTAGTCTCTCTTGTGACTGAGCAGAGGTCTCTAGTGACCTAGCAGAAGTCTCTAGTAGTCTCTAGTGATTGAGCAGCAGTCATCAACAGTCTCTTGTAACTGGGAAGCAGTCTCTGTTAGTTTCTAGTGACTTGAGAAGCAATTATCAGCAGTCTCTTATAACTGGCGAGCAGTCTCTTGTGCTGGAGCTGAAGTCATCAGTAGTCTCTTGTTACTAAGAAGCAGTCTCTAGTGACTGAGCAACAGTCATCAGCAGTCTCTAGTAGTCTCTCTTGTGACTGAGCAGAGGTCTCTAGTGACCTAGCAGAAGTCTCTAGTAGTTTTTTTATGACTATGCAACAGTCTCTTGTATCTGGGAAGCAGTCTCTGGGAGTCTAGTAGTTTTTTATGACTGAGCAGCAGTCTCTTGTATCTGGGAAGCAGTCTCTGGGAGTCTAGTAGTTTTTTATGACTGAGCAGCAGTCTCTTGTATCTGGGAAGCAGTCTCTGGGAGTCTAGTAGTTTTTTATGACTGAGCAGCAGTCTCTTGTATCTGGGAAGCAGTCTCTGGGAGTCTAGTAGTTTTTTATGACTGAGCAGCAGTCTCTTGTATCTGGGAAGCAGTCTCTGGGAGTCTAGTAGTTTTTTATGACTGAGCAGCAGTCTCTTGTATCTGGGAAGCAGTCTCTGGGAGTCTAGTAGTTTTTTATGACTGAGCAGCAGTCTCTTGTAACTGGGAAGCAGTCTCCTGTGACAGAGCATACGTCTCTAGTACTCTTTCTAGTAGATAGCAGTCCCTAGTAGTCTCTTGTGACCAGGCAGCAGTCTCCAACGGTCTCTCTGTATTTGGGCACCTGTCTCTTGTAACACAGCAGCAGTGAAAGCGGGTTGCGGGGAGAGTTGGGTGTATGGAAGCGGCACCATGCACGGCTTTGCTTGGCGCTCAGTCCCGGTATTCTCCAGCCTCCTGTGTACACTTGTAGATGTGGAGGATTCCGGCTCCTGCACCCAGCGTGCTTTGCCGGCCTTCAGGACAATTCCACCCGATGACTTGTCTGTATTTATTCGGATGAGTACGGCTCAGTAACCAATAGCAACCCATCAGCGTTAAATGGACCTTAATGAGATCAGTCAGGGAGCCGAGTCTGGAGGGTTGCTATTGGTTACTGCGAGGCAGCAGAATCCTGATATCGGGGATCACACGAGTGTATTTGGTTTCACAACAGCTGAAATTCCTAACCCGGCTGTCAGATGTTTACCGTGATTATGTTCACGACATCTAAAGACTCAGTACAGCCAAAAGCCATAAATCTTCTACAAGAGGGACCCCCGCTGACCTCCTATTCCTCCTGTCTGTATAATTGGTCTCACTTCTCTTGTTACACCTTCAATAATACAAAATGCACTAAGAATTCATCCGAGAGATTGATAGTTCCCTGTCCTGTAGAGGTACCACCTGATAGTCGTATCCCTCAGGAACTGTATTGTTCCCGGGTCTGTACACCCGCTGTGCCCATTATGAGGAGCTCCCACCATCCCTGTGCTGAGTTCCCGGGTCTGTACACCCGCTGTGCCCATTATGAGGAGCTCCCGCCATCCCTGTGCTGAGTTCCCGGGTCTGTACACCCGCTGTGCCCATTATGAGGAGCTCCCACCATCCCTGTGCTGAGTTCCCGGGTCTGTACACCCGCTGTGCCCATTATGAGGGGCTCCCACCATCCCTGTGCTGAGTTCCCGGGTCTGTACACCCGCTGTGCCCATTATGAGGGGCTCCCACCATCCCTGTGCTGAGTTCCCGGGTCTGTACACCCGCTGTGCCCATTATGAGGAGCTCCCACCATCCCTGTGCTGAGTTCCCGGGTCTGTACACCCGCTGTGCCCATTATGAGGGGCTCCCACCATCCCTGTGCTGAGTTCCCGGGTCTGTACACCCGCTGTGCCCATTATGAGGAGCTCCCACCATCCCTGTGCTGAGTTCCCGGGTCTGTACACCCGCTGTGCCCATTATGAGGAGCTCCCACCATCCCTGTGCTGAGTTCCCGGGTCTGTACACCCGCTGTGCCCATTATGAGGGGCTCCCACCATCCCTGTGCTGAGTTCCCGGGTCTGTACACCCGCTGTGCCCATTATGAGGGGCTCCCACCATCCCTGTGCTGAGTTCCCGGGTCTGTACACCCGCTGTGCCCATTATGAGGGGCTCCCACCATCCCTGTGCTGAGTTCCCGGGTCTGTACACCCGCTGTGCCCATTATGAGGGGCTCCCACCATCCCTGTGCTGAGTTCCCGGGTCTGTACACCCGCTGTGCCCATTATGAGGGGCTCCCACCATCCCTGTGCTGAGTTCCCGGGTCTGTACACCCGCTGTGCCCATTATGAGGGGCTCCCACCATCCCTGTGCTGAGTTCCCGGGTCTGTACACCCGCTGTGCCCATTATGAGGGGCTCCCACCATCCCTGTGCTGAGTTCCCGGGTCTGTACACCCGCTGTGCCCATTATGAGGGGCTCCCACCATCCCTGTGCTGAGTTCCCGGGTCTGTACACCCGCTGTGCCCATTATGAGGAGCTCCCACCATCCCTGTGCTGAGTTCCCGGGTCTGTACACCCGCTGTGCCCATTATGAGGGGCTCCCACCATCCCTGTGCTGAGTTCCCGGGTCTGTACGCCTGCTGAGCCCATTATGAGGAGCTCCCACCATCCCTGTGCTGAGTTCCTGGGTCTGTACACCTGCTGTGCCCATTATGAGGAGCTCCCACCATCCCTGTGCTGAGTTCCTGGGTCTGCACACCTGCTGTGCCCATTATGAGGAGCTCCCACCATCCCTGTGCTGAGTTCCCGGGTCTGTACACCTGCTGTGCCCATTATGAGGAGCTCCCACCATCCCTGTGCTGAGTTCCCGGGTCTGTACGCCTGCTGTGCCCATTATGAGGAGCTCCCACCATCCCTGTGCTGAGTTCCCGGGTCTGTACACCTGCTGAGCCCATTATGAGGATCCCCCACCATCTCTGTTCTGAGTTCCTGATGTGCCCATTATGAGGGGGTCCCGCCATCCCTGTGCTGAGTTCCTGGGTCTGCACACCCGCTGTGCCCATTGAGGGGCTCCCACCCCCCCTGTGCCGAGTTCCCGGGTCTGTACATCTGCTGTGACCATTATGAGGGGCTCCCATAAGACTTCAGGGACTGACTCCGCTAACACATGGCCGCTGTCACAAAACCAAACCATGTCCCGGCTATTTCCTGATTGATCCTCCAAAATGTTGGAGGAAGGAGTGATGAGTCAGGTTTTGAGGTTTGGGGAGGAGCAGAGAAATCTGCAGCAGACAGATCACTGGGGGAGGGGAGACTGAGGAGATTGTGGCTCTACAGCGGTGATTGGACACAAACGGAAACCCTGAGCAGGCCGGGTTCATTGTATTCATCCCCCGGCTTCATTTCCATACTAGCCTGGGGGGTAAAACTTCCAAAAATTCTGTAGGCGGCCATCACCCGAGCGCCGAATGAATTCAGAGGACCGCCCTTCATGCTGCTTCATGAGGTCCGGACACTCAGAGCAAGTACACGGATCGGGGAGGTGTGACTTCCTGGTCTGGACGGGTGTTTTAGGTCTCTCACTTAAAGCAGAACTCCAGCCCACAATATAAAAAAACAGCTTTTATTACATCAGTAACCTTCAGCCTGCTGCTCCCGGCATTGCTTCTTTTCCTTCACAAGATGTCCTCAGTCTTTGGGGATGAGCTACCGCCTGCATTATTCATCTCTGTCCGGGGCCCGTCCAAAGCCTGTAACTAGACAGTGAAAGGAGAAGCAGCAAACTTAGCTCATCTCTCCATCACTCTGCTCTCTCTTTCTTTCTGCATGCTCTTTGCACCGCTGTTGTGAGAATCTGGCAAAACAATTTGTTCTTCGTGTCATTTAACTTCAAATCGAATGTTCTTCAATGGATATATTTATACAGAGCAGGGTGAATGGTGAAAAATTACAGCATTATGGCCACTAGATGGCGTTGAGGATCATAGAAAATAAATACAAATTAGTAAGCAGATACAATCTCACAATTCAAGAGAATTCTGGGGGGAATGAGCATATGAAGGTGACCATCGATACTACAAAGACCGCAATGGTGACATTTATATGCTCATTCCCTCCAGCATTCTCTTTTGATTGTAACATTGTATCTTCTTACTAATCTGCATTTATTTCCTATGATGCTCAGCTCCACCTAGTGGCCATCGTGTGGTATGTTCCCCGTTCACACTGAGCATATAAATGTCATCATTGCGGTCTTTGTAGTATCAATGGTGACATTTATATGCTCACCCCCCCCCCACCCCCCAGCATTCTGTTGAATTGTAAGTATGTATCTGCTTACTCAATTGTATTTGTTTCCTATGATCCTCAATGCCACCTGTAGAATTTGCTGAGCACATTCTACACCATCTAGTGGCCATAATGCTGTACTTTTCCCCATTCACTCTGTTCTGTGTAAACATATTCATTGAAGAACATTCGACCAGAAGAGACCGGTAGGTTCATTTCTACAGAGCAGAGTGAATGGGGGGGAAAAAATACCATATGATGGCCACTAGATGGAGCCGAGGATCATAAGAAATAGATCTTAGTAAGGAGATACAATGTTACAATTCAAGAGAATTCTGAAGGGAATGAGCATATAAAGGTAACCATTAATACTACGGGGATAGCAATGGTTACATTCACTGTATTTGCACATTCACTCCAGCATTCTCTTGAATTGTAACACTGTATCCCCTTACTAACATATATCTATTCCCTATGATCCTAACCTGCGTCTAGTGGTATTTTTCCCATTCACTGAGTTCTGTATGAATATCTCCATTAAAGGAGAACTATGAGGTCAGGGCTTTTCCCCATAGTTCTCCTTAGGGTAACGAGACATTCGACCAGAAAGGGAATTACACTAAAAGGGTCATTTATACAGAGCAGAGTGATAGGGAGGAATACCACATTATGGCCACTAGATGGCACCGAGGCAATTACAGACATGTTGGGAAGGAGAAACAAAGTTACAATTTAAAGCAGAACTATGAGGCGAGTGATAATCACTCAGCCTCATAATCTGAGCCGACCCGTGACAATGAAACTGTCACACGCCGGCTCAGTAGATCGGGAAGTGAGGGAACAGATACCGTCGCTCGCTCACTTCTCCATCCTGTCCCTGCAGAGAGCCGTGACTGTCACAGCTCACTGCAGGGATTCCCCCCTCCCCTGTCCGATCCCCCAGCGCTGACTGGACGGGGGAGGGGGCGGGTACAGCTGGCTCTGTCTCTAGATAGGCAGAGCCAGCTGTCACTCACGCAGTTGGGTGGATCTCGACTGTAATGTCGGGATCCATCCCGGGTGCGGCGTCTCAGGTATACTGAGCTTAGGGTGATGGGAGGACGCTAGTTTTGTGTCCTCATGTTACCCTTAGGAGAACTATGGGGAAAAGCCCTGACCCCATAGTTCGCCTTTAAAGGAGAACTATGAGATGGGTGCTTTCCACTCACCTCATAGTTCTAGCCGACCTGTGACAATGAGACTGTCACAGGTCGGCTCAGTAGATCGGGAAGTGAGCGAACACATACCGGCGTTCGCTCACCTCTCGATCCTGTCCC
>NW_017308005.1:134254-135022 GCF_000935625.1 Nanorana parkeri
GAGCCAGCTGTCACTCACGCAGCTGGGCGGATCCCGACGTCCAGGTCAGGATCCGCTCCGGCGTCTCAGTATACCGCGAGCTGTAGCTCGCGGTATACTGAGCTTAGGGTAACGGGAGGACGCTATTTTGTGTCCTCCCATTAGCCTAAGGAGAACTATGGGGGAAAACACTGACCCCATAGTTCTCCTTTAAGAGAAAGCTGGAGGGAATGAGCATATAAGTGTAGCCATTGTTATCACCATGTTATCAATGGTGACATTTATATGCTCATTCCCTCCAGCATTCTCTTCAGTTGTAACATTGTATCTCATTGCTAAGATGTATTTATTTTTGATGATCCTCAGCGCCATCTAGTGGCCATAATGTGGTATTCCTCCGATTCACACTGCTCTGTACGAATATACCTATAGAAGAGCATTAGACCAGAAAAAAAACGTTCGTTGTTGCCCCATTCTCACAACAGCTCGCACAGAAGGGATGTTTCCTGCAGCTTCGCCGGACGGATAAGCTCTATGCAAGTTTATAAATCGTATATTCTTATTAGAGAGAAGGCAGCACAATGTATTATTTTTTTATTAGTCATTTATCTTCATTCATTTGTTTATTTCACTTTCCCTGTGCACGTCGCCTTCCATGTCTGACTGTGACCCCCGAGAAAGCTTTATTGCTCCAATAAAACATTAACATTCTGCAACATTTCGCTGCTTAAGTCTTAATTGATGGAATTCCAATAACCTTTTGTGCCTGGAATATGGTCCCCCCCCCCC
>NW_017308005.1:135070-145919 GCF_000935625.1 Nanorana parkeri
CTGCGCACCCGTCCAGCCATAATTGCTCTCACCTCCCGCATAGAGCTGCCTGTGGGAAGGGAGGGGGGAACTCCGCTCAAAGCCCGACGTGCCTGCGCAACCCCACCTGAAATCCCTCTGAAATCCCCTCTCGCCACCTCGGCCATTACCGCTAACTCATCAGGCAGCGTCGCGCTCAAATGATTAAACTCACCAGCGTAAGCCCTCGCGGCGCAGCTGATGCCGCCGGCCGACGCTGTCGCTTCCCTCGTTTAACACGGAGAACAAATGAGGGGAGAAGTGTTACAGAACGTCCCCCCCCCCCGGTATAGAGAATCGTGTCAGCTGTTCAGAGATGCGGACCCATTGTCAGGCGGGGAGAGGGTTCTGATCATTGGAGAGACGTTTTCGGAGTCTCTCCGGCCGCTGGGTTTAGTGGAAGGGAGACGACAGAATTGTCACTGCTCGAGTTCTTCTTCTGAAGTTCACCCCAAAGTCATTTTTTTTTGTATACAACTTCCACACTTTGATGTCCCATATTTCCGTCCTTGCTTCTTGTGTATGGATTTATCTTGGCTCTAGCAGTGGTCTGGGAGGGGGACGTGTTGCACTTGGTCTCCTAGCTAATTGAGGAGTCCTAAACCACTTTCTGCTGGTAGAGTCATAGACCTTCAATGATAATGGAAGGCCCGCTCTATTAGACCCCCCCTGGGTCAAATTGTCTGCATTGATGGTTCAAAAATAAAGCACCTCGACCCTTCTGTGAGTGATGTCACCAGGCCTGACTGTTGCCTTCTGGGATAGCCGAGCCTTCAAGACTATGCCCCGGGTGTCCTGGTAAGGCCCGATCTTTCCCCCCGCCTTTCCTGCCCTGCCGGGCCTGTGCTCGGATCTAGGGTCTGGTAGGAATGTTAGGGGGGACCCCACTTTTATTTTTTCCCATTTTTTGGGGGGCGGGGGCTGGTGTTCCCCCTTAAAATTCCTACCAGACCTAAAGGGCCTGGTATGGGTTTTGGGGGAACCCTACGCACTTTTGTTAACTTGGGGGGGTCCCTCCTAACATTCCTACCAGACCTTAATGCCTCATTCACACACAACGCAAGAGCAAAAATTGTATATACGCGTATGTTCGCGCACTATATGCAATCCCAGAATGCATCGTTCGTAATAGAAATTTTAATGAACTGTATGAGCACGTGCGCGTAAAGTACGCAGAACTACGCTGCCCGGGCGCATCTCGGTTCCATTCTGTTTTTGCGCATGTTTACGCTACGCAAATATACGGCACCATACGCAGCTATGTGTATGGAGCCATTTATTTGCATATGCTACAATACGCGCGGTAGTGTGAATGAGGCCCAAGTACCTGGTATATTTTGAGGGGGGAACCTCACGCTTTTTTCCCCTCTTCTGCAGACTGTAAAAAATAATATTTTTTTTAACAGTCACTTTGCTACAACGAAATTTCGTCCAACAAACGAAATTTCGTACAGACTACCGCTAACGCATTTCGGAATCGGTAATTCGGATTCGTTTTCGTTGCGTCGTTTTTGTTTTTTTTTTGTTTTCGTTTCGGATACATCCAAATCTCAGAATTTCCAAAATTTTCGATTGGGAACTAAACGAATCGCACATGTCTACCCTACGAGTATGCAAACCATGATGTGCGCATTATATATGGACCAGTGTGCACCCGCTGGTGCCCTTCCTGGTCGGGTTTACATCTACATGTAGCTGTTAGTAGATTCGTCACTAGAGGGAGCTCTCGGTTCTGTCAGCTGGTGACGCAAGGGAGAGCATTGTTTTGTTGGGTCGGCCAACTTATTGACTTCTATTGTGGGAAGGAAAAGTAAAGCCCAACTACTGTATACTACTGCAAAGGAGGAGGAGGAGGAGGATGATGCATATGTAATGAGCAAACATGGCTGCCTGCTCTTTACATTTTATTAGTATTTATTAATAATGGGGTGAATGATGAGCAATGGCGGTATACAGACTCTGTTGCAAGTTCTGCTCCCCCCCACTGCTATTTCTCCCCTATGTACATCAATTTATAAGCATGCAGAACATGTCGCCACTGAGAGGCTCAGAATAGATCCGCTGAGCTTCTGGTGGACGGCACAGTAATGGTGCCCCATGTGTCTCCTGTACTTGCTCATGTGATGTGGGTCACCATGCATACGTATAAGTAGCTGTGACCGCAGTCCCTAGAGCACCAGGCTCTCCAGAACCTGCAGGTGATTGCGCCTCTGTCTGGCCCGTTAGGTCTTGTTGTAGCCACATGGCCATGCTGAGCACCTGTCATGTGCCTCTAGGGGGCGACTCTCGCACCACTAATCCAACTCCCCTGGGGGATGGTGGCAAGAGGACTCAGGGAGGCAAGAGTGTCGAGGAAGATGTCTGTGAAGGTTCTCATTCATCCAGGTCACATGGTATATCTGTAAAAAATAAGTCAAGGCAACTGGACTCGCTGTATTTTTCTTGAAGACGTTTCACTGGTCGTCCAACCAGCTTTCTCAATTCAGAATGACTTGTACTGAAACCAGATAATTTTTGTACAAGACATTCTGAATTGGGAAAGCTGGTCGGATGACCAGTAAAACGTCTTCAAGGAAAATACAGCGAGTCCAGTTGCCTTGACTTATTTTTTACAGATATGAGTGTCGAGGAAGCATTCCGCTGGAGCCCCGTGTGGGAGCTGGAGCATGAAGTCCAGGATAACATGGCCACAGGAGCTAAATCAGAGCTGGATCAGCTGGGATCTGGATATTGTTGGAGTGCGAGGTACCCGGAGGAACAGAGTCTGGCGGTAATCTAGATCGGGGTCACAGGCCGGGTTATACAGGGGAAAAAGCATAGACAAATGAGGTGCCCAGTGGGTAAGCGGAAGCAGGGTCAAGGTCACAAGCTGGAGTCGGAACACCTGAAGATCAGGATCTCAGGTGAAGTGCCCAATCAGAAGTCCAGAAGCAGGGTCAGGAACGTAAGCCGCGGTCCCTCACAGGTTATCGGAATCGCAGGAACAGCTGAAGAGCAGCCAGCAACCAGGTCACACTCACACTGATTCTTATAGGCCATCTGGCACCAATAAGCAAGTAGCCTGCGTGTGGATGCAGGAATGTGCGCAGGATGCAAACGTCTGCACACAGGGCTTCCGTTGGGAATGAGTTTGCGCGTATATATGCATGCGCCCGGATACCAGCATGTGCACAACCCCCAGCAGCAGCAGCATGTTTGCCCCTAAGCCTGAGGACAGGGCCGTACACCTATTGGCCTTCTGGCAAGTACCTCACAGCACCTCTGCAAAGTGCGGTTCACTAATGCTACACTGAGTGCACAAACTAGGACATATATGTAGCAATGAACAGGCCTACTTTGGAGGTAGCCCCATCCTCAAGGTGCTGCAACATGTCAGAAACAGATTTGTGCTAGGCAGTCGGGATGGGCTATATGTCCAAGTCGAACATCGCTAGTTTGAGCGTTCGCCGAACACAAGAACTTTGTGGGAGGTTCGCGGTGTGTTCAACCGCGCAACATCCCACAAGGCAATGCGCCTCCTGAAGCTCTAATTGGGTAAAGGCTGGCACCTGACTACAGGTTAGGTGCAAGATTTTGCCCAATCAAGGCTCAGTACTCTGTTAGAGCCATGATTGGGCAAAGTCATGATGACTTTGCCAATCATGGCTCAGAGCTAAGTCCCAGCAGCACCCTATATAAGGCTGCTGACACCGCAGCCCTACGTAGTGTGTTGCTGGAGTGAAAGGAGATAGAATCTATAGCAGAGTTTTGAATCGGAGTTCTCTATATCAGAGTTGTATACATCGTACAGATCCGCCACTTCACAGGCAGTTCATGGGGACCCCCCAGGCACGATATTTGATGGAATTTTTTATTGTTACCCTTTAAGTGATGTAAAAATCACTGCTCCTTTGAAAACTTTTTTTCTCATTGATTCCTGTCCCCTAGTACCAGTTCCCGGACCCCCGCGCCTTTTTTTTTAGGGCCAATAACTTGCATATAAGCCCTCCTAAAGGGGACAATGGTTTCTGAAAGTTCTACTCCCCCATAGACTTGCATTGAGTTCGAATTCAAACTTTTTGGACGTTCCAGTGTTCGAATACGTACCGAACTCAGGCCTTTTCAGCCCATCACTACTAGGCAGCTGCATTGTTAACTTCAACTACCTCCTTGTGTAGAATACTGGAGGTAACGGGCGTCATCAGTGCAAGGCAGGTACTTGTGGTCAGCGTTTGTATAATCCCAAATAGAACCATATTCTTCCATTTGTGCAATGAACGGACATTACAACGATCAATAAAACAATCCTTTTTAGTTGATCTTTACCATTTTCTCGTTGATCCTGTAGTAGGGGACAACACCACATGAGTTACATTGTTCAGTATTTTAATCAATGATGAATCGCTGGTTTGTGGTCACTGTTCTCTAGATCGGATTGCTCTGCGAGTGGCCCTTTGTAATAAAGGCTTTGCAGCATTCCTCTCCTTCCTGAGAGCTCCCTCCCGAAATCTGGGATCCGAAAACCCGGAGGGGTGTAGTGCTGGGAGGGCCGTCACCTTTTGGTTGTCAAGTTTATTTGATCCCTATTAGAAGAAGTATCCTCCTTTTCCCGGGTTACTCCATCTCCCGTTATTCTGGCTCTTCCCCCGGGTGCCCTTGTCATTTGGGCGGGCTCGTTAGTCGTGTTGATTGTTATTAGCGATGCCGGGGAAGTGACGGGGACCGTGTTTAGCCCAAAGATACAGAGACACCGCAGGATTTTGTTTTGACTAATTGAGTTAAAGTAAAGACGATTTCTAACTCGGCTGACACCCCGCGCTGGATGATTGCCACTAATTGGGTACAATTGGTGGAAAAAAAATGTCACCACACAGGGCGCATGGGGTTCTTCACAGTTAGAGCGGTTAAGGTCTGGAACTCGCTGCCACAGGAAGTGATTTCAGCTAAGAGTGTGGAAGCATTCAAGAGACTCCTGGACGAGTTCCTGGGAGACCAGAACATACAGGGGTACAGGTATTGCTAAGGGAAAAATCCCACATGGACACGTATACATGCACACACCTGCTCATAAATGCATACACGCAATAGGTTGGACTTGATGGACTTATGTCTTTATTCAACCTCAAATACTATGACCGGTCGGGAATGGACTGTGAGAAGAACAAAATGGTGAGATCAGAATGAATGGGAAGCAAAGTGAAGTAGAGAAGTCATCTCCTGGATGGTGGCGACACCTAAAGCCCCTTTCATGGGCTGATCAAGGGGGAATCCATGCATGGATCCCCTTTTGATCGGAGCAGTACGGATCGGATGTTACCGCTGTGACATCCATTTCTGTCCATTATGAAATGACGGGACCCCATGCCGATCTATGTGGAATCTGATGTCAGTGGACATGCGTTTGTTTACATCAGATTACCCCCAATCCGGCACGACCAGTTCCATCAAGACAGAACACGGTCCTGTATGTTTTTAGACCCGGCTGCCCATAGACTAACATTGGGCATGCGATCAGCTCCGCTTTAAAGGGTTATTAAACCCTCAGGTTTTTTTGCATATATCTACAGCTAGCAAGCAGTAGATACATGCAAAAACTTTTTTTTTTTTTAAACCTTTTGAAATAGGTTTAAACTTCCCTGTGTCTTCGCCGCACGCTCCCGTCCCGACATCTGAAGAGTCTCCGGCGGGCGCATGCGCAGTTCAGATGTTCTGCCGGGAGAGGAGGAGAGATACAAGGTAAGTCTATGGAGCAGCGTGCACCTGCACAGACACCGTGGGACATCAGAGGAGGACGGAGGAGTCCGCGCTGGATCAGAGACCCGCACCAGTGCTGGGGGGACAGCTGAAAAGGACAGTAAAGAAGAAGATAATCGAATAAAGAGACATCATTTAAGGTAAGTCCCTACAGCAGGATTGGGAAGGGGGAAAAAAAAAAATCTGACTTTAATGTCACTTTAAGAACTGACAGGCAGACCAGATTGGACCGCCCCTGTGTGATCAGGGTCTAAAGCTCTAAACATGTATCCAGGAAGGGAGCAAATAACCAGCGTTCTTTCTGTAGAATGTCTAGGGAAACAATTGTATCCAGTGAACAAACACACCCAGAGGAATTGTTAAAAAAAGGTATCTGTAACAATTGACCCCAAATGTCTCCGTCTCCAGGCTTCCTCTAGTGATGGTCTTATGATCGGAAGACTAGGCAATTGGTCAGATGATTGCTGTTGAACAGGTGGATAAGATTTCAGGTTGGCTTTCCCCCAGCAGAAATGTGCTTAATGAGCGCTGGTCAATTTGCATAATATAGGGGGGCTGCCCCTCGAACTGCCAAAGGGTCACACAAAAATATTCACGCTATGTAATGCTACAGGAAGCTGGCAGAGACGGTGGACATGCTACAATAGGTGATTGGAGACTGCTGGTATGTTATATGCAGTAGGTGGTCAGTAGCTGCATATGTTCTACAGTAGGCTTTCAGGGACAGCAAGTAGTGGTCAGAGACTACAGAATTACTACATTGGGTGCTCAGACTACAGCTGTGACGTGATGGGTGGCTGTAGACTTTGAATGTGCTGCGGTAGGTTTCCAGAGACTGTGAATGTGCTGCAATAAATGGCCAGAGACTGCAGTGTGCTAGAAAAGATGGACCGTGACATCAGAAGTACAGCTTTGGGTGGTTTAGACTCCAGATGTGCTGTGGTGAGTAGTTGCAGCCACCAGATATGCTGCAATAGGTTTTCAGAGACTGCAAATGGGCTGCAGTAGGTGGTGGAAGACTGTAAAGACTGCTCGCGGTATACTGAGCTGAGGGTGACGGGAGGACGCTAGTTTGTGTCCTCCCGTTACCGTAAGGAGAACTATGGGGAAAAGCCCTAACCCCATAGTTTAATAAGTGTCTACAATGATCCGTCCCTCTATGATTTATATCTTTCCCCAGTGATTTATTCTAGCGGGTGGTTGGTATATTTTGGTATATTTGGGGATTGTTATTGCTCAGTCTTCCGTCTTCACACTTTCCTGCCGAATATCCAGCAAATCTGATAAAAGCATTTCAGCTTGGGCTGTGCACACTTCCAGCCAGTCTGGGATGACGGCTCTTGCCGCTTTGGTTTGTTCCCGGAGTCTGCACATAATTGTCTTTCTCTGTTGAGGTTTTTATGCATTTCCTTTTATTATAGACAATGATTTTTCTTTTACAGGCAATCGGATACATTGTAACATTTTATTGATATTGTGTTGCAGCTGATTCTCTTGGGTAGTAGAGTTAAGATGTCACAGTGACCTTGTGATGAGATAACTATGGGGGACGCCATTGCTGGTCTGCTTCTGAAATTGCTCTTTGCCTGGCTGTTATGCTGACCCTGAGGCCGCGGTGTTCTCTGAGTCACTGGTTTGCTAACACATCCAGAGAAAACCTGCTGGCTGCACATTGTAACATCTAACATTTGCTGATCTTTATTATTCCAGGACTAACTTCAAATGAGCCCCGGCTTGGACCCCCTAGGCTGACGCATTTCACCCTAGCCGAGTGTTGACCACCCAGTGCATTGAGTGGCCAGAGACTGCAGATGTGCTTTGAGGAGTCCACGTAGACTGCAGATGCGCTTTGAGGCTTCCTCGTAGGCTGCAGATGTCCGGTCTGTGAGGCATCCTCGTAGGCTGCAGATGTGCGGTCTGTGAGGCATCCTCGTAGGCTGCAGATGTGCGGTCTGGGAGGCATCCTCGTAGGCTGCAGATGTGCGGTCTGTGAGGAGTCCTCGTAGGCTGCAGATGTCCGGTCTGTGAGGCATCCTCTTAGACTGCAGATGTCCGGTCTGGGAGGAGTCCTCGTAGACTGCAGATGTCCGGTCTGGGAGGAGTCCTCTTAGACTGCGGAAGTGCTTTGAGGAGTCCTCGTAGACTGCGGAAGTGCTTTGAGGAGTCCTCGTAGACTGCGGAAGTTCTTTGAGGAGTCCTCGTAGACAGACATCTGCAGTCTACGAGGACTCCTCAAAGCACTTCTGCAGTCTGTGAGGAGTGGTTGTAGACTGCAAATGTGCTGCAGTAGGTTTTCAGAGACTTGCTGCAGCAAGAGGCCATAAACAACAAAAATGTTAACAATGCTGTATGTTGACGGTTGAGTATGGGCTCGCTTTTAGAGTAAGGCCGTCATCCTACACTTGGCCTCACAATACAATGCACAGGGAAATGCATTGTATTTTCACAACTTGTGGTTTCAGTGTTATAAGTTGGCTCATAAAGAGCGTGAAATGTGTCAGTGAGGAGGTGCAAGGCTCCTTTGGAGTTTGTGATGGAATAATAAACGTTTTACATGAGTGGTGTTCTGCCGGCTTGTTTTTCCAGGATGTGTTGACAGATTTGGGTGAGGATGAGCTCCTGCTGGGGATCTGCACCCGGCATGCCGAGGAAGTGGTTTACTATATAGGAGCAATGAGAAGCTTTACTGGTCCGGGGAGGTGGAGAAACATTCTAAGGCTGGCTTCCCACCTATGCATTGCAGCAATGCTCTGTGGACCCATGTGACTCACGTGGGTTACTGCCGTGTTATAATGTACGGCCCTTTGTGATAGGCATCATAGTGCTCTGCATTAAACATCTGCGGAGACTCTATCCATTGCTATTCATTGGCAGCCCATTCTAAATGAAATGTTCTGATTTAACACAATGTGCGTACAGTACCACAAGGCTGTAACGTGAAGGATCTCCAATCAGCAGACTTGAGTCCATGAAGAAGTTTAAATGGCAGCCAGGAAACAAGCCTTTAAAGAAAGCCAGGTCAGCAATGGACCTCACTATCACTCATAAAAGGTTGTCTTTAAAGGGAATCTGTCACCAGAATAAGAGCATTTGGGCAGGCAGCAGTATCATAATGGCCAATCCCTTGGGCAGGTTTGAAAGATCCAAGAATTCTGGTGCTGCCTCTTCTCTGGAGATAGCCGGAGGTAGGACATCATAGCTGCTGCTTCAGCTTCTCTGCGTCCTTCCAGAGGTTTTAGACTCTAGATGGAGCCACTCTTTATCTTTGCTATGCAATGCTACATTCATCATGAGTCTCCAACACCACCCCGCTTAAAGGAGAACTATGGTGTAAGTGTTTTTCCCCATAGTTCTCCTAAGGGTCACGGGAGAACATAAACTAGCGTCCTCCCGTGATCCAAAGCTCAGTATATCGCGAGCTACAGCGTGCGGTATACTGAGACCACCGCAGCCTGGACGGATCCTGACATTACTGTCGAGATCCACCCAGCTGCATGAGTGACAGCTGGCTCTGCCTATCTAGAGGCAGAGCCAGCTTTACCCGCCCCCTCCCCCGTCCGTTCCCGCCAGTAAGCGCTGGAGGATTGGAGCGGGGAGGGGGGATCCCTGCAGGGAGCCGTGAGTGACAGCCACAGCTCTCTGCAGGGACAGGATCGAGAAGTGAGCGAACGCCGCTATGTGTTCGCTCACTTCCCGATCTACTGAGCCGACCTGTGACAGCCTTATTGTCGCACGTCGGCTCGAACTATGAGGAGTGATTTCCACTCATCTCATAGTTCTCCTTTAAGTGTCAGATGTTATAGACTCGAGTCACATCTATGGTTGTGTCTTCATGTTTTATGGTGCATCCCAATTATTTCTGACCGGAAGGTCCGATTGCCTCACGGGGCCGGCCTTAGGGGTGTGCGAGCAGTGCGGCCGCACAGGGCGCCATGGCAACAAGGGCATCATATCAACTTTCCTAAGGACCTGGGTGAGGGGCAGTCCAGGGGGTCAGGAGAATTGTCCACTGGAAGAGATCTGTCTATCTGTTTACATGTTAACAAACAGAAAAAAAAAGAAATCTAAAAGATTGTTGAATTGAAGCACCGCATCATAATATTCAAATCCAAAACAATTTTCTTATTTATTACAGGTATTTATATAGTGCCGACAATTTACGCAGCGCTTTACATACTGCACATTCACATCGGTCATGGCCCTCAAGGAGTTTATAATCTCAGGTCCCTAATGCACACACATACGAGGGCCAATTTAGACAGGAGCCAATTAACCTTCCATCATGTCTTTGGAGTGTGGGAGGAAACTGGAGTAACTGGAGAAAACCCGCACAAGCACAGGGAGAACATGCAAACAGAGATAGTCTCCTGACTGGGCACTGGGGACCTCAGGGTTGCCTTACTAATCGTTCACCATTGTGAGAATACATAGCCTCCTTGGCTACGTGCTGACCCTTAGGAACGTTGATACGAGGCTCTCAGACCCTCTCAGTTGAACTGACCCTCACTCAACTCCTTAGGAAAATGGATACAAGCCACTCTGACCCTCTGGGTTGGACTGACCCTCTCCCAACTCCTTAGTGGTGCAACCCCCCCCATGCAGGCCGGCCCATGAGGGAAGGCGGTTTTGCCATTTCACACTACGGAGTTTTGCACAGGACATATTTTAAAGAGCGGACACATGGACCCAAAGTTGTGCTCACCCCTTAAATTAGCGGTAACATGAATAAAAAAGAAAATACAACAATTTTCAACAGTGTCTGCGTTGTCCTCCAATGCTTTCATCCTGCTATGTGAGTGACAGGTTCCCTTTTAAAAGTGATATAACATTATTGGTGTGCAATAGCCCGCGTTGTTCTCCAGTAATTGTCATGTTTCGCCGCTGCATTATAAAAGATCTTTTAATCATCTCCAGAACCTTCTGGTTATGAAAACATTGTTTTTTTTTTTTCCAATCTGCAATAATTCCAAGTTTCTAAACACTAAAGGATTCCTGGCGGTTGTCGGAAGTGCGCAGACCGCAGCAACAGGTGAGGTGTGACTCGGAGGCCGTGGCTGCTCACGTTCTCCATGCTGTGGTGTAGATTCGGAGGGGGGGG
>NW_017308005.1:146276-174145 GCF_000935625.1 Nanorana parkeri
CCCTTCCCCCCTGTGGGGGTGTAGATTGGGGGGGGGGGGGGGGGTTTCCATGGCGATGGAATCTTAAGTGTTCACCTGAATGCAGCCATAGGATAAATGTAATCTGCAGGGGCACGGCGTGCCGTCTGCCGCCGTTCACAGCGTAGAGGAGTAACACGACGCTCCGGTAACAGTGTAGCGTGCAGAAAATGTATCTGATTGTCTCCTGCTTTATAGTGAATCATTTGTCACATTTATAAGGGTGCATTTTTATCTTCAAAGAGGACCTGTCACTTTTTTTTTTTAAATAGGCAAACTGGAGGAAGAATTATTTATGCAACTTTTAAGCTTTCTAGTTTCCAGTTGCATCAGTTACTCATGGATGCAGCGCTGGTCCCTAGTACTTATGCCTCATCTCTTGGTAGATTACAAGCATGCAGGATCGGGACTTAGAGGACCAGTCATGATTGGTCAAGATTTGGAAGGTTTAGTATGAAACGATCCCGTATCTATACCCAAACAATAAAAATGTAACACATTGCAGCTTACCAGATCTCAGATGCGGTGGCTGCATTTGTTTTCAAGTGGTTCAACCTGCCAATAAGGAAGTGTGCTTGTCGCTTTCTGTGAGCTGCACTGAAGAAATAATCTTTCTTGCATAGACTACTAGCCCCAATCAATCTACATTATAAAGCAGAGGTGGCTAAACTTTCATCCTCCAGCCATGGTGAAACCACAAATCCCATGAGGCATTGCAAGACTGACGGCCACAGGCATGACTTCCAGAGGCAGATGCATGATGGCATGTAGTTTCCCCACAGCTGCAGAGCGGAAGTTCGGATACTCCTTTGATAAAGTATGAGAGCACCACAAGTTTATGCTAATAGTTTATTTAACTTGACACCGGGTCAGAGAATATAGCCAATGCTTTTCGGGGGGCTCACAAGTCTGACTGGCAACCCATAAGTACCCTATTCCTCATTTTATACATTTGTTGACCAGTGTACCCTTATCGTTGCCAGCACTCAGGCCTTCATGAAAGGGATATTGTGAGCCCCTGAAATGCATTGATTATATTCTTTGATCTGTTGTCAAGATAAACTTTTTCTGGACTCAGTATAAACTTGTGACTCCTTCATACCTTATGAATTGATTTAACCGCTCCAGGGACTCCAATGGGCACCCCAGTTGACGGGGAGCTTCCTTTTAAAAGCTGGATGTTGAACTTGGCTTCACCTATTATTGGGTCCAGCGCTCCACTAACATGCCTGATCAATTCACCATGCAATGGAGGGGAACAAAGGCAGACATGTTTGAAGTCCAGCCTGAGGTGACCACCATGGCTGCCTTCATAGTTACAGTGAAGGAGTGAACATTGCCACCCATGGACAGGAAGTGTGTTATTTTAGGGATGCCCTGATACCGATACTAGTATCGGTGCCAATGCAGAGTATTTGAGTGAATACTCATACTTGCCCAAATGCTCCGATGCCTAGCCCGATACTTCCGGAAGCTGGGCAGCCGGTCATTACACGCTGCCCGGCTTCCTGATTGGCCGGCTACATGCTCATCACAAGTGACAAGGGAGCATGGAGCCGGTTTCCTGGCCAATCAGTAAACTGGGCAGCGTGTAATGACTCGCTGCCCGGCTTACTGATTGGTCGGGAAGCCTGCTTCATGTTCCCTCGTCACCTAGTGACGAGGAAGCATGGGGACGGCTTCCTTGCGAATCGGGAAGCCGGGTGGCAAGTCTTTACACGTCACCCTGATTCCTGACTAATCAGGAAGCCAGGTGGCAAATCATTACACGGCACCCGGCTTCCTTAATGGGACTTCCGGTATTCGGTATCAACGAGTACCGAAAAAAAATATTGGTACTTGATACCCAAAAACCTGTATCGGTCCATCCCTAGTGTTATTTACTCAAGGTAAAAATACAGGGAAAAGAATGAAAACTAGTGCAGCCAATACATCTACAGACTGGCAAGCTGCATTGTTTTACATATGTGCCAACCCTCTAACTGTTTCTTATCCTGGACAGCTTGGCATGTTAGTGCAAACTTCTGTATTGCAGAAGTAGACCCGTTGATGCTGATGAAAGATTCACTTAAAACAGAATTTTTTTTATAAAACTGTCTTTTGAATGTTTGCCACAAATTATATTCCATGAAAGTTTTTGCATTGATAGCCGAGTTCTTCTCATTGTACTGTATTATCTACAAATTGTAGTTTCAGCATGGAGGAACCGTCTCTGCCCATCATACATTGCTGGAGGGCTGTAGCCTAACCTTACCGTTGAGACCTAAAACTATGAGAAGTGCCAGCTGCTATGGTTGATGATGTTTGCCAGAAGCAAGTGGAAAAAAAAAGAAAATCACAGCTCCCTTCAGCACAGAGCACTTCCGGTGAAAATCTGGTCTATAAAGACGTCCAAGAGACAGAAACTAGCCCTCTGCCTGAGGGAGAAGATGAAAAGGTTGCTGCAAGGGCCTGTGGATAAATTGTCTACAAACCATAATGGTCAGGTCTCCCCGGTGGAGATAGATGGCGACTTGTTTGTATGTGGCATAAAGAAGAAATCAAATAACACAGACGTCCAAGCCACCTTTGACCTCATGGATGTGACTAAAGATAACAAGCTGGCAGTTAGTCTCTGTGCAGATGAGGCAGAGTCCAAATGGGACAACAGCTTCCAATTATCCATAAATTCTGAGGATCTGAATGGCAATGACCATGCGGACACAACTTCTTCAGATGAGCAGACTTCTGAGTTGGTGTCACCTTGCCAAGACAATGGACTGTCTTCAGACCAGCCAGATCTGTCCACCATAAGTATTACTATGAGCTGGAAGGAAATTACTGAAAATAATCAACTTTTGTGTCAAAACAGCCTCCTGGAGTCCAGTACTGAGAGTAGCTGTGCCGCCAGTGACCGGTCTGCAGATGTAGTGGAATATATCATTAAGGAACTGCAAGGCATCAGCCGAATGCAGGCTGAGATAGCGGAATTGCGCCAACATCTGAGCTTGATTAAAGGTTCTGTTGAAGAAGTGTCCACTTGTGTTGACTCTGTTCTGAATGAGATTGAAGGCTTGCAGGTTGGTTGGGGACCTCCGCAAAAAACGCTTGTACTCTCTCCAAGCGGAGAGTCTGTTAGAGATCCATTATGTGATGGGACAGTGTTGTATTTTTTTGGAATGTCGGAGCATGAAGATGAGAACACATTGGAGAGGATTCACTGCTTCTTGTGCAACCATCATTGCTTTAATGGTATCCAAAGCACAGAGTATATAAAAGAAGCCTACAGGGTTGGCTCTATCTCAGATGCAGTGTTAGGGCCTAGGCCAATTGTTGTTAAGCTTTCTCATCCCAATCACAGAGAAGTTATCCTTCAAAAATCTGTCAACTTCCAGAGTTCCGGAGTGAAAATTGTTCCTTTTGAAGATCATAATTTTCAAAACCGGCTGAGAGCCAACTCGCTCTCTGTACTCCAACATGGCCTGAGAGAGAACAGGTGGAGTTCGCTGAGTCTGGATAAGGCAGTGGTAAGGACAGATGATACAGGGGGTGAGCGCAAAACCGAGTCATTCCGAATAAGATATCAGAACAAAAGCACAGAGGCTCCCTGTGGCGCCGAGGAATTTCTGTTTGCGCAAAAATGCACACTCGCCAAGAAATGCAGTTTATCAGAACCCGAGGCAGCGAGGGGTGAAATGAAGGAAAGCTGTGAACAATGTCTGGAGAAAAGTGTAAGTCACCTCTGCATCCGCCTTGACTCTCAAGAATCTCAAAAAAACCTTCATTTCACCAATCTGCCTTCAACCGGTGAGACCAAAACTTGCCGATGCTCTAGACTGCTAACACGCTCTAACCACCTGAGTGCATCCTCTGAAGCGGAGGAAGCCGAGATTGCAATACACAGGTGTTGCTCCATCGTAGATGACCATGAAGGCTTGGTCAAAGAAGGTGACCTGGTCGCCTGCGATTCCCGAGTCCAGTTTAGAAGTACGGAAAAAATCAACGTGATCATTAAAGACCCTTCAGGCAGCTTCACCTCTCTGAGCTTCGATGACACAGTGGACAAGTGCTCTGCTGGTACTGTAGCAGAAACATTGAAAGAGGTGGTGCATATAGACCTAGAAGGTCAAGATAAGACCGGTTACGTGTTTAGAGATTATCTTGATCAGCCGGCTGAAAATATAGATATAGTAGACATTAAGTTTTATGCAAACAAATTAGGTAAAGCTCTTAATCATTTCCGATCAGCTTTAAAAGTCGTTTTTAATAAACTTGAAAGTCCTGATGTATATATGGAAAGTAAGGAGCCTAGCTTCCCTTTGTCTGATCATGACACCTTACAAAGACTGAACAGCATCGGCAGTGGCCACTTCAATGATAGTCTCCCTACACATTCCAGCATGAGTAACAGTTACAGCTCTAGCTCCAATCTTAAAGAAGATGCCTATTTTGTACTAAACAGAGTCCCATCTCTGCCGCACGAATCTTCTATCCCGTCCCTGATACTTTCCCCTGATGTGGACCTTAGAGCCCCCCAGGCAATATCGTCTCCTGAGCAGATGACTGAAGGCGATGAGTTGGTAGAAGTCGTGAAGGAGGGCAAACCTCTAAGGCTCGATCAGGTGTGCGTGGAGACCATCTATCTCAACAAATGCATCAACAACTTCAAAAATGTTTTGCGAGAGAAGAAGAAATTGCAGCGGAAGCTCTTGAAGGACATAGTGCAGGAAACCTTTTGGGTGTCTGGTGAAGAGATGACCTCAGGTATATAAAAATAAAACCATTGCTGTAGGGTTTAAGTAAGTAAGATTTGAGTTGGTGGTGGGTGGGGGTATTGAGGGTGAAAAGTTTGTTGCTCGTCATTTTGTTGTCACCCAGCATCTGCATCTGTTTGGTGTTCATTAGTGGTCACAATCCTCAAACTGCATGTTACGAGTACTCGCTCAAATACTCTTTATCGGCACTGATACTAGTATCGGTATCGGTGCATCCCTAGTTTCAGGTCTTCCATAAATTTAAATTTGGTTAATCAGCTGTGCATGTTTTTCTGTGCTACTGGACCTCCCGCCAGCCACCAAATGCACGCGGATTGCAAATGACCACAATGGCCGAATTATTTTTTAATCTTGCTATTGCTGTTCTAAACTTACAATAAAGTGTGTTTGCAGTCTGCTAATGTACCATTGCTGTAAAAATGGAGCCTGAACCGTTTGGTCCAGTTTTGTTTTGATCAGGGTAATGCCTGTTGCTGCTGCTATGTTCTAAAGGATCTGGCCCTCTACCAGTATATTTCTACCAAGTCCTCCATCGCAGAGCTGTGTGGATTTGGCGTGGGAGGACAGGCTCATAGTGTTGTCAGGTCAACCGTTTCACCCTGAGCAGCCGTGAAACAGTGTAATTTATCCAATGTTCATACTGCGTAATTCCTCTGCAGCCGGGTAAAATTAATAAAGTTTAAGGTCTAAGTCTATACTGTTTTCTGTCATCTTCACCTACATATATGTAAGTCACGGAATACAGTTCTGAGACTATATATCTATACACATACTCATTCACTGTTACTTCTTTGCTTGGTATGATACTGAATCCAGTTTTGCATTTTCTTTCTATTTATAAATTTACTTTTTTCTTGTATTCCATGTAAGAGGTCAAGAACTTATGAATTTGCTGTCTATCAAACCACCAATTATGAAAAAGGTTTAAAAATAATGGGTTCCCATTGGCAGTCTTGCTCTGTGTGGTTGAATGGAGAAGTGCTAGCACAGGTGGTCTGGGCATCTCCTGTAGATGCCTCTAGAGCAGTGGTTCTCAACCTGTGTAACCTCAGGACCCACATTTGTACTTGGTCATTAAGTCGTGACCCAAGGCGCACTGCAATGGAATGCACAGCATTACGGTACCGCACATTCCGGTGCAGGCAATAGAACTGTGGGTGTCAGGTGCGTTTGGGGTGCTATTCAAATGAATGGCAACACAACACACCTCCCACACCAAAACACATGGTAGGTCCACCCAGTCTCCCTACCTTACAAGAACTGGAGTGGATCCTCAGTCTGGGGTCCAGTGTGGGCTGCTGCGCTGTGACAGAGCTCCATCCACATGTGCATTGCTTGTACAGCTCCCTAGTGTGCCCTGTAGAGGTGCCAGGAGCCAGAATGTGATGTCACTCCGGTCCAGGCACCTCTACAGGGCACACTAGGGAGCTGTAAGCAATGCATGTATGGATGGAGCTCCCTCGTGGCCATACCCCCAGCCCACCTCAAGCTGACACTCGGTGCCGGGTAGCATAATTTTAATGGCTGCTTGGTGCAAGAACTGACAGTGCTGCACTAGGGAGAGGCTGAGGAGCATCTCGCCTACAAAAGAGGAAGGCATTTGGCGACCCACTGAACATGGGGTCGCGACCCACTTTTGGGTCACGACCCACCAGTTGAGAACCACTGCTCTAGAATAATGCTCTCAACGGCTATACCAGGCACAGCCAAAAGAAACGGCCCAGGTGAAGTCTCAGAATCCTTGGGAGATATCACACTATACAATTTAATTACGATTATTTTGTTATGTCCCATTAGGGGCTGCAATCCAAAGCTGGATGAGGGGAGGTCTGGGCCAAGCTGTCTAGCTCCTGTGACTGATATGAGCAAATTGGTTTGGATGTAGGTATAACACAGGGCTGGATAAAGCTGAGGTGCTAGGTAGCCAGTTAAAGCAAAGCTGGTATCTAACTTGAGCCTTTGGTATTGTTTGCAGTGTAGCCCTGGGTTCCCTGGTTCGTGATGTGGCTGCTGGTTCCCAGATGGGGCTGGCAGGCTCTTGAATTGTGTCTGCTTGAAACAAATGGTTTGGCTTTAATGTCACCGATGTCAGTGAGTGATATGTTGGCCTAATTAAAAAAAGCAGTTTGATACAGTAAACCTCAGTAGTCACCAGGCTTCCTTGGTCAGTCACCACCTGCAAAGTTAAATTCCATCTACAGCTTACACTTATGGTAGGGTCAGAACCGCTCTAAGATTTTAATGCTGTCTTGTGTCCCATTAGTGGGATGTTCTCTCACTTCCCGTCATAACACTCTCCAATTGGGACAGAGATGGCGAAAGACCTTCCTGTTAGTGGCTTCACGTTGGGATCACATACAGTAAGATGGAGCCCTTCCATATTTTATTCAAAGGCCATTTCTGTTGCAGTTCATCATGTTCACCATCAACCTATCTTATAGGCTCTTCCCGTCATGATGCTGTCATGCCACCGCTGGAGTGTCCTGGACCACGTGAGGACTCCACCAATGGACAGCCAATAGGAAGTGTCCATGGAAGCAATGTGGGCACTTGAAGAACTCTCCCACTCTGCAGTCTTTTTTTTCTACTTTTAGATTGGGTGGGAAGGTTCTTTTAGTCACAGAGATCAGTTTTTTTACCCTAAGAAAGACTGGAGTCTTTTTGTCCATGTGAGGACCCCACTGAAGGGAAGTGTCCATGTCAGTATGGAGCAATGTAGGCACCTGAAGAAGAACCCTCCCACTCTGCAGTCCAAAATAAAGAAGACTTTTAGATCAATTACTTGGTAGTGAGGTGGGTGGGTGCTGGAGATCTGTTTTAAACCTAAAAAAAGACTGAAGCTGAGGTTATTAACTCCATTTTCTAGGATAACACGGCTGTATGTTTTTTTGTTTCTCCCAGATCACCTTTTTTCCATTTTTCTTTCACTTGTGCTTTTTCTCTGAGAACTTTCATGAAGGTCACGCACTTATTGTTATGTTTCCAGCCGATTGTTATTGTCACGTCTCTACCTAAATGACAGGCCTGCAACATTTTATTAAGCGTATTTAGCAGCCCACGGCTGCCAGACCCCGCAGCTACCTCTGTGTGACCTGAATTGATGTGCTGAGTGTACAGGTTGTAGCTGACAGAGCTCCTGGCACCCAGCTGTTGATGGAAGGCGATGCCGGGGTGGGGGCTAATTGTTGCCACAGCTCGCTTACGTCAAGAACTAAGCTTTTGGTAATTCCGGAAAAAATGTGTGCGTTTCTCCAAAATCCCAGGGGCAAGACCAGCAAGCTGTGCCTTCCGCAGTCTCCCCTTGACGCATTATTTTCTGCACAGTAGTAGTAATTGCTTTGTTTTGCAAAAGAAAATAGTTCAGTTTAATGTAATATATGTTTTATGAGCCTTTCTTGGGCTCTAGCCAGATGGACTGTGGGCTGCCTAGCAAAGGGAGTCGTTTTGTTGGTTTTAGAGCTCCATTTTTTTCCCCCCAAAGTACAGAAACACGCAGAGGATATTAAGGCCCCAAGCTGGCTGTTCTGGTTGCTGCACCGCTGACATCTGCAGAAAATACTTTGCCCTATGCTTTCTGTTGACACCTTGCAGTATACTGGCGGTGAGAAGTTAATTCCCTTTCCTGTAGGGAAGGAGAATAGCTGCTAAATACGCCGATTTTTTTAATGTCTTGGGATTTTATGTGTGTGTGCGAATGGATAGTTTGAAGTTATACACACTTGCATAATATCTTCTAAAAGTCTTGCCTTCCAGGGCATCACCAGAACAAATGTATTTTTTATTTGTGCCTGATGTAAAATATGCTGAGATTTGGACATCTTATATCTGGGCCTTAGCGCTGTATTTCCACTGAAAAGTGGAGGTGTGAACTTATGTAGCAACTGGCTTTGAGGAATGAGGTTTCGAGTGCCTTCACTTTATTATAGACCTTTTCCGTGGTGGCTTTGATCAGGAGGGAACCTGTAGCCTTTTGTGCTTGGATAAAATAGTGCAGTGTCATTTTGCATTTAAAAAGAAATCAGTGCTGGGATACAAAGGGCCACATTACTGGGGTCAAATGGCCTGCACTGAGATGGGTGTGGCCAATGATCCTTCATACATGTGTTCTGGTATATATTACCCCATCAATGGGTGACTGGATCCAAGGAAGTGAAGACCTTTCTCTCAGTTTTTGAGGCTTCAATGAGCTCAGAATTCATTCAAAATTCTTCAGAAGGAGGAGTAGGTAAAGACCTGGGTATCTGTGTCTGGTATTCAGACTTCTGTAGAGAATAGTCAGGTTTCTAAACTGCTTTATGCAGGGCAAAGCAACAGATTCATGTTACGGACTACCTAGCAGCACATACTCACCTTGCCTTTGGTCCCCCATCACCCTGTGCGACCTCTGGAAGCAAAGAGAAATACTTTGTACTTCCAGGTATGGGCATCGCGTGACTCATTACTCTTCCACTTGGTGGCCGGCCCAGCTCAGGCATCCAGCAAGGTCATGTGGGTCGGAATGAGAATCCTTAGGCCCATGTAATCTTTAGGTCATGATTATTTTCAAAATCGATTCGTTAGCCAAATATTAAGTTTAATCGGATAAAAATCATCTTAAAAAAAAATAAATGGCTGCATGGATGGACTACTAGTTTGTATTCAGATTGTAGTCCATCACGGAGCAAGCTTGGAGCAGTGACTACTTTACAACACACGCGTGGTTCAAGGGGATTGTAGTATAATGTAGTATTGCTGGGGTTTGTTGTATTCCTCTATAGCTGGTGGTATTCTGCATTGTGCTGTATAATCATTCTACAGCGCAATGCAGAATTCCATCAGCTATATAGGAATACAACAAATCCCAGCAATACTAAATTATACTTACAGTGTATAATGTATTGCTGGGATTTGTATTCCTCTATAGCTGATGGTACATTGCTCTGTATAATATATAGCACAATGTACCATCAGCTATAGAGGAATACAAATCCCACTCTCCCAGCAATACATTAATACAGCACCATGTGGAGGGAAAGTGCAGGCAGTCTCACCTAAACACTCTCCAAGCAACTTTCTTCCCTGAGATTGTGGGCCTGTCTGTCGGGAGAGCTGCCGTCCCCCCCACAGCTGCTCCTCCTGGCTTCAAGTTCAGTCTCCCTGTGACGATCGTGGGCACCGATTCGTGGATGGTGTTGGCGGGCAGCGGCGAGTCAGTGAGAGCTTAGAGCTGGGTGAGGTGAGTCAGTGAGATGCTTTGACCAACTATTTTTCTAAATTTTCAATAAGAACGTTCAAAGGCAATCCTACTGGTGTATGGCGAGAAGGTAGATACGTGCTGTTTTTAGGGGGAGTTAAGTGAACCTGTTGCTTTGTCCTACAAAATGGACAGGTTCACGTTAGAGCATATGACCATTTCAATTCATTTTCTCCCAGTTGGCCGCTCTTTAGTAGCCTTTCACATCCCATCCATCCCTCCTGCCTGTGTGATGTATGGCGATTCCACACTCCACATTCGTATTCTCGGAGCACCTACACAGCGCGGCGAGAAACCCTGTCCAGCGAGGGTTAAGCTCTATTCATTTCAATAAGGATTTCATTTCCCCCGGCGGAGGGCTTAGCGGCATATTGGATTAAAGCCCTCTTTTGAGAAGCAATGTTTAGCAGCTTTACAATGGAGACGGGCACTTCTGATCTAACACTTTCACTGGAGAATATACACATCGGTCTGACAGAGGGACAGCTCAGCGCCGGGCCGCGCAGACTGCAATCAGGCAGTTAATGTCTCCCTTTCTTCGGGAAGGGGTTTTATGAGTTTAAAACCACTGTTTGCAGTTTAAAGTGCACTTATTTAGTGGTATTTGTGGGGTGCAAAGTTGGGTGGTAGATAAACCGATCAATGCTCAATCTCTCGTGATTGCGCAATACTCCAGTAATTGATGATGCAACTTACTCCATAGGGACCCATTTGCTCCGCTGGCTTAGCGATCAATTGCTACTAATAGCAAGAAATCGCTAGCGGGTTTAGTAACCAAATTGTCCAACTAAAGCTGGCCACACACCTTACAATTTATCTGCAGATTTTCTGTGGTCAGATGGAAAAGGTGCAACAGATTCCTCCATCTACACTCAACTGTGTGGATGGAGTAATCTCCACCTGGGCCAATCTGTTGCACTTTTTCCATCTGACCACAGAAAATCTGCAGATAAATTGTAAGGCGTATGGGCACCTTTTAAAATGTGCAGTTCTGGCCTAATGAGGTGACTGCGAGCAAGTATTTTAATCAGTGGATTGAAATTGCCTGTGTAGATTGGCCGTAACCCATGCTTTGAGCTGGGACAGAATTACCATTACCATGAAAGGAAGGCTTCTTTTAGTCACGAAATGCGGTAGCCCATTCTGTAACTGCAGAAAGGCTTATGAGACCATGACCGGGGTTTTCGTTTTCCCAGAGAACCAAAGGTGAAATCGCAGTGGTTACCGTAATCGGCAGCTCAGCTTCTTGCTCTCATATTCCTTAATCCAATGTTTATAATTCTGTGCCTCTGCCTTCATGTAGATCTGTCATTTGAGAAATGTGTGGGATCCCATATTTTTGACCTCTGGCTTTAATACCGTGAGTCACTGCCCTAGAACAAGTATAGAGATCAGGACTTCTTGTATACTGTCTGAAAAAATATTGAAGCTTGAGGATTAGTTCGAAAGCCAGGTTATCAGCATTTTAGAAGGTCAGCAGTGGCTCCTGTTTTCCTATAATGAGATTGTTGAAAATGGAGTAGAGATTTGCGTATTCCGGGTTGCCAGTTGCATTGCATTGCATTACAAATCCGGGCCCCAATGCAAGTATGGGATGGGGCCCTTTAAGGAAAAATTATGCATCTGGTGCCCTGGACTTAACATCTCCCCTATGGCTTTAAGGCTGGTGGGCACACACCTTACAACCATCGCAAGACTTTTGTCTTGCGATGGATGTAAGGTAATTAAAAGAACGTACGATCTGCCTATCTTGGACAGGTAGATCGTACTTGCGATGATCGCAAGCCGCGCCCCCCTGAGGGGCGGGCTTCCGATGACCGCAATGCTGAACGGGCAGTGTGCGCTTGCGCACACCGGCCCGTCCGGCTTTTATCTTACGAATATGCTACACACCCGCTGAACATCGTACGATGCTCGGCGGGTTTTCGAACATGTTCCGTAGTAGAGGTTGCACGCCTTCCACACACCTTACGATGATTTCCCGCGATTATCGTACGATTATCGCAAGGTGTGTGGTCACCTTAAGTTAACATTTTCACGCTGTTGCTTCCTATACCTAAACCACACCCAACATAGTATCCCCTCCCAAACTCCTGGAACCCCTCCCCCACACCTAACCTAGCATCCCCTCCCCAACTCCAGGAACAAACTTAACATGGCATCTTCTCCCCAACTCTTGAAACCCCACCTCCACACCCAACATATCATCCCCTCCCCAACTCCTGGTAAAACGCCTCCAAACCTAACATAGCATCCCTTCCCCAAATCTTGTAACTTCACATCCACACATATAAAATAGCATAGAAAAATTTCACACCTGCACTTGTGGGTTCAGTTACGAAAACTAGTGGGTAATTATTGCAGCTGCTGCATTGTAGACACTAAGGTCAAGGAAATAAATAGTAATAATAAATGTGCAGCGCTACGGAACGGTAGTTGATTCACTAAGACGATCTAATTCCAATAGTGATAATGCATATAAAATGAATGCATATAAAATAGTGAATTAATGTTATATGCATTATCACTATTGGAATTAAGAGGTTAGTTAGATGTATTTATGTTCACTGGTTAGTGCATTCTATCATCTTAGATCAGACTTAAGAATCAACTACCGTTCCGTAGCGCTGCACATTTATTATTACTATTTAATATAGCATGCCTTCCGCAATTTTTAGAACCCCTCCTCCTCCCATCTAACATAACATCTCCCCTTTTTCAGACATACCTTAGCATCCCCTCCCCAATTCCTGGAACCCCTCCTCCTCACCTAATGCAGCCTCCAGTCCCAAACGCCTAGGACTTCTCTTCCACTCTTAATGTAGCAGACCTTCTGCAACTTCTAGAGCCCCTCCTCCACAGGTAATGCAGGGTCCCCACCCCGACCCCTAGAACGCCTCCTCCGTACCGAACACAGCAACATTCCTCCTCTACTCCTTGAACCTCTTTTTCACAAACAAAGCAGCATTCCCTCTCATACGCCTAGAACCCCTTCTCCACACTTGGCGTAACAACCCCACCCAGCACCCAGGACCCTTCTCCCCCACATAACGTCAAAGCCTTTCTGCAACTCCTAGAGTCCCTTTTCCACAGATAACGTAGGAGCATCCCGTCCTTCACTCCTAATGCAGCATTGCCACCCCGATTCCTAGAACCTCTCCTGCACACCCAACATTGCATCCCCTACCCAACACGAGGAACCCTTCCTCCATACCTAATGCAGCACCCTTCCCCAACTCCTAGAAAACTTCCTCCATGCTGTACCATGCTATGTTATATGTTGGTAAACATTTTTCTTTAAGAAGCACAAATGTGGTATTCGTTGACACTGGAACGTGTATTGACAGGTTAAACGTGTGTGTTAGATGGATTCCTGGTGCCATTTCGTTGTACGAGGTAGCAGAGCTTTTAGCGCAGGTCTTTTGTTGGCTTTCTGACAAGAACATTAAGTGCTGAGAGATGAAGGGCCCCGTCTCCTCTCTATAGGAGGTTGTTTGCAGCCTCTTTTCTGAAGAACGCACTGCCTCGCCTTTCCACCGCTGCCGAGCATAATCTCTTAATCAGCGGGTCATTCTTCTCCCGACTGTTCCGTAATAGACGTATTTTGAAACACTCTGAAAAGCTTTTGTTCCCCTTCACTCCGGAGAATAGGTTCTGATGCTGCGTAATTGCTAATTTCTAATTATTTACTTGGAGATTAAAATGAGAGCCAAAACCTGCCTCTTGTCTCCAGAATAAGGCCCCCACTGCGGCCATCAACTACTCATTCCCTGATGTCATTCAAACATCGCCATGTCCATGTAGTTCTACCTTTTTGATATAATTTTTTTAGAGATTTATTGGCCAATGCTTGACGCCCAATTGAGCTTTCAGGGTAAATACGCCAAATGCATTCTGGGTGCATAAAAAAATGGTGTGCCAAGTCTTAGATGTTCCTTTAGAGAGCAGCCATAGTCTGAGTAGAGAAGCCTGTCCCCTGCCAGCATTCTGCAGAGATGGACCCTTGTTCTCTATGTGGAAACGGTGGTCTCTCTCCAGAGGTCAGACGCCACTCCTCTCAGCACGGAGCAAGAGCTTTTGCTGGTTGCCGAGCTATTTGTTTGACTTGGACCTCTGCAGAGAGACTACTGGGAATGCACCGCCCTGCCCACAGCATGCTGATTGGGCAGTGTGTTAGGAGCATCTCAAATGCTCCTCTCCCTGTCGCAACCACTCAGCTTCATCTGGTGGTTGCCTCTTGTAACTGCACCTACCATAGTCTAGTCAGCTGCAGGCTAATCAGCCTGGCTACACGCCCCTTACAGCCTGGGCGTTGGTTAGTTGTGCTCTAGCTCTGGGCTTGTGATAGTTCCAGTCTTGTCTTGTCTCCTGAAGCCCATTCCTGCCTTGATCTTGTATCCTGATCCTGAAACCCAGTCCTGCCTTGATCTTGTATCCTGATCCTGAAGCCCAGTCCTGCCTTGATCTTGTATCCTGATCTTGAAGCCCATTCCTGCCTTGATCTTGTATCCTGATCCTGAAGCCCAGTCCTGCCTTGATCTTGTATCCTGATCCTGAAGCCCATTCCTGCCTTGATCTTGTATCCTAGTCTTAACATGTCTCTCTTTAATCCTTTATCTGTCTTGTTTCCTGTATTAGTTCCTGTCTTGTGTCTTGCTTTCTGTTTGTCTTGTACCTTGTCATCAGTCAGTACTTCTCTTTATTCCTGGGGGCCATCCTGTGGCATCACCTGATCAGAGCAAATAGTTTAAAAGTCCTGGGGGCATCCAAGTACCGGTAGGCGTGCTTGCCTTATGGGAACGGCGGCTGCTATAGGTGAAACAACTCGTCGCTATTGGATCTGACAGCGTGCATCCACAGCTGGTCCTGACACAGTGAAGGTAGAGCAACTTTCTTATGAATCTTCAAATCTGCTTTCCCCTCCACTTGGCACATGTGCATGGCGTGGACCCTTGATTGGATCCTACTACTGCCCCTCCCTCTACCAACCTACTGGCTGCTATAAAGACAGATTCAGGAACCTATAGTAGCTGTATGCAAATACATAATAGCAGATGACAACATTTTTTTTCTATTATTGAACAGCAGCCCTGAAGTGCGTTTGTGTTCCATGGGAGTAAAATAGTGAATTTCAGTCTGTGGGCTTAGCAGACGTAATTAGATGGGATTCTATGGCAATGATGGATTCTCACTATTGTGTAATATATAATTGGAAAATTTGTGTGTGGGAGGGTGTGGAATTTGCAGCCTTATAAAAGAGATGGATTCCTTTTGTATTGAGCTCTCTGCCGCAGGACGGTAACTGGCAGGGAAACCCCCTCCCCCCCCCTTGCCCCCCCATTTCAGGCTGTGAGAAACGAGAAATTGTCATCATATTATGCCGGGAGCGGGAAGTCGATAACACACAGGAGTCGTCTGCAGGCTGATAGCTCTCGTAACTTTGTATCTGACGGCTACAAAACACTTTGATGTGCAGCAGCTTTAATTATTTGTACATATCGCACCTAGCGAGCAGAAAACAAATGTGGTGCCGGCGTTGCTATTAATAATAGGAGGCGGCGCAGAAACCTCCCGGGGAGAGCAGAAGAGCTTCCAGTATGCGGGGGACGCTGAATATAATTATATGAGTACACTTCTGTCTCATAGACAAGCAGGTGGAATGTCACGCACATGTTTTATCGTTTGGATTTTGGAAAGTGATTGACTGAATGCCCCGGCGACCACCATCTGATAATATGCCAGAGAATTATGAACATCATTGACAGCTAGAAATCTATAAGTGGGTTATCACCGACTGAACATCCTTTCAGAGGGTATAAGAAACTAAAGCTATTTTTGTTTTTGGAGGCATAGAAGGTTTTTATTGCTCTGTGTAACCTCTGATGAAGTCCTTCTAAGAATTACTGAGGGTCTGCACATCTACTGTATCCATTGAGGGGCTCCCACCATCCCTATGCTGAGTTCCCGGGTCTGTACACCTGCTGTGCCCATTATGAGGAGCTCCCACCATCCCTGTGCTGAGTTCCCGGGTCTGTACACCAGCTGTGCCCATTATGAGGGGTTCCCACCATCTCTGTGCTAAGTTTCCAGGGCTGCACAACTGATGTGCCCATTATATGATGTTCCCACCATCCCTGCACTAAGTTCGTTGTTCTGTACAGCTTTCTGTGCCCATTATGAGGGGTTCCCACCATCCCCACACTGAGTTCCTGGTCTGTACAGCTTTCTATACCCATTGTGCTGAGTTCCTGGGTCTGTACACCCGTTGTGCCCATTATGAGGGGTTCCCACCATCTCTTTGCTGAGTTCCCGGGTCTGTACACCTGCTGTGCCCATTATGAGGAGCTCCCACCATCCCTGAGCTGAGTTTCCAGGGTTGCACATCTGCTGTGCCCATTATAAGATGTTCCCACCTTCCATGCACTGAGTTCCTGGGTTTTTACAGCTTTCTGTGCCCATTATGAGGGGTTCCGACCATCCCTGTGCTGAGTTCCTGGGTCTGTACACCTGCTGTGACCATTATGAGGGGTTCCCACCAACCGCACTTGATTTCTATTTATTTTATATTATGGAAAATGGAGCCGCAGGGGCTAGAGAACAGTGGTTGGCAGGAACGCTCAATCTCTCAGGCGGGCAGGCACAGAATTATAATATGGAGATCTCGATGTTGGGATCCATGGGCTGACACAGAATCCACTCCACAAGAGTGCACATGGAAAGATCCTTCGGTGCCCTGACGGTTTTAATCCTTTTCCTGGCAGATGGGCAGCCACAAGAACCTCTTTACACCCTTAGAACAGCGGTGCCCAACCTGGAGTACTGGGGGGGAAAAAAAACTATAATTGCAGAGGTGGTGCGGTCAGGAGCACGTAGTAATATCCTGGTGCTACACTGGGAATGGCTGAGCTTGTTAAAAATGCGGCCCTAAAACCCCAGGGAGCCCCACATCCAGGAAAATTATTTTGCCGCGATCCGCATCTATTATTATTATTAGCACCACTCCTGACTGCATCTGGGCCCGCCCCTATGTGGGGTACAGGTTATGGATGAGGACTGTCGAGGGGTACCCAAATGAAAAAGGGTTGGGACCACTGCCGTACAACAGCAAGGCGCTTATGAGGAAGGCTCCACCCAGATCAGTCTGTTCCCATGTACCCTCTGCAGAGACTTTGATTCCCAGAGCTACTGTAGCTAAGAATACCAACCAGCAATGAAGTTTGAAAGGCACCAACCCTTTGCCTCATCTTTGCTCGTCTTACATAAGGGACAAAAACTTATTAACATGGATAGAAATGATTTTCAGCATGGAATCGCACCGCGGTAATCTCAGGACTTATTAAACCAGCTTTGCTACTCATTGTTTTTTGCCCAGATACATAACGAGTCCTTTTGTAAAAAAAAGCAGAGACATATAATAGATATACTATATACCAGGGGACAGAAACCTTTCCCACATTATCATGTTCACAATCATCTGACAACCACTGGGCCAGTGAACAATAGTGTGTTGTAGTCTGTTTCCTATTTTTTCACTCATAGTTGTACTGCTCGTGTGTGTATTAACTGATGCATGATGATGCACAAAGCATGTTTAGCCTCCATGAATGCACATCAGACCTCAGATCAGCCCCAATGCATAAACTTTTGACCTCGGATCAGCCCCATTGCATGGCCTTCAGACCTAAGATCAGCCTCAATCCATGGCTTGCAGACCTCAGATCAGCTCCACTGCATGGACTTCAGACCTCAGATGAGCCCCAATGCATGTAATTCAGACCTCAAATCTGCCCCGGGGTGTAAACTTTAGACCTCATTTAAGCCCCAAAGCATTCATGTCAAACCTTAGATGTGCTCCAGATTGGCTCCAATGTACTTCATACCTGAGATCAGCCCCAGTGTGTCATTTTTAGACCTCGGATCAGCCCCAATGCATGCTGTACATCAAATCAGTCACTATGTGTAAACTTTGGACCTCAGATCAGCCCCAGAGTGTAAACCTTAGATCAGACCCAAAGCATGCACTGTAGACCTCAGTTTAGCCCAAAACATGCTCTTTAAACCTTAGGTGAGCTCCTAATCATCTCCAATGCATGAACTTCATACCTCGTGTCCGCTCCAGTGTGTAATTTTTAGACTTCAGATTAGCCCCAATGCATGCAGTGCATACCTCAAATCAGTCGCTATGTGTAGACTTTAGACCTGAGATCAGCCCCAATGTGTAAACCTTAAACCTCAGATCAGCCCCAATGCATACACTCCGATCAACCCCAATGCTTGAATTTCAGACCTCCGATCAACCCCAATGCTTGCATTTCAGTCGTCAGATCAGCCCCAATGCATGCACTTCAGTCTTCCAAAGCACATGAACTTAGATCAGCCCCAAACCATGGGGAAGGCAGGGTACCACTGTAGGCATGCGGGTTGGATTCTTCTGCACCACACAACCCACAACCTCATCTGCTGTCAGGCTTCCAGTGACATGAAGGTGGTGGTTGGTCAGGGTTTGTTATTGACAGCCTAGTGAGCTAATTTAGCTGTCAATAGTCCCATTTACCAACAGTCGCTAATGCTTGCTATATACCAACATATATATTTTTTTACCTGCCTCTGTTTTATATAAAATTAATAACGTGTTTGCAATTAGATATTCAGTAAGTTTGTTCAGCTTTGGGTTATGTTTGTAGATGCTAATCAAAAGTATTCCTTTTAAAGAAAGATTAAAGGGAATACACAACATGTGGCATGAGTTAAGTGAATATAAAATCAAGCTAATGATCCACATCAAATATCGGCTTACTCTGCTCCAAAGCCGGACTTCTTTAAAGCTGATCTCCAGCCAAACCACTCAATACAGTATATGGGAGCTGTACCTGCTAAAGGATTTGTATTTGTCACCATGCAGTCCTAAGATTTACACAGCTTTGACACACAGCACAACCCTGTTTGGCAGGAGACCTGATTTATCTTTGCTGCAGTTAAGTGACACAGGAGATGACCCCCCCCCCGCCTCTGATTCAACAGTCGTGGAGCAGCACCAGACTGATGAGCTCTTCTGTCACTCCGCTCTCTCCTCCTATAGGGGGTATGCTCCTTGCGCCGCTTCTCCCTCTCCGAGTTTGAGCTCTGCTGTACAGGGACTTCGAGAGGCTTATACCAGGTTATATCCTGCTTCCTGCTCTTCCATTAAAAAAAAATACTTTCAGAGGCATATATATTAATAATTACAGAACTGCATTAATTTGTGTCTTTTATATCTGCCTGGGGTTCAGCTTTAAAATACATAAATAAGGAAACTTTTGGTGTGATTTGTATTTTGGCTGAGTCACAGCATGTTATAATTGGAAGTCTTCCTTTCCTGGTATAGCAATAGCATATTTATACCTTCATAGGCTGTAGAATCTTCTGTAGGAGAACGTTAAGGCCCCGGCGTAATGAATATTCATGGACTTCGCAGCGTACTCTCCACCCTTGTCAGTGTTCTCTAACAAGCTTACACGTTATCCATAACAAGGACACCAGTGCATTTTAATTCATTATTATGTAGGTGCTGTGCACAGGCAGAATGCATGGACAATGATGGTCCTGCTGTAGAGGAACCGAAGGAAGATGTGTTGTCCATAGTTGCCGGTTATTCACCAGCTGTTGGATATTTAAGGTTGTGAGATTCTAGTTTGTATTATTTCCCGGACGCTGCTTAGGGTTAATAGTTGGGGGCAGCTTGGGCTTTTTTTATTTTAGGGTTTTTATTGGCGCCGTCTCTTCCATACATCCCTTATCCCCATGATGCCCTGATAGATGAAAATGTAGCAAACCTGCCATTAGAGGAAGCTTGCTTTGCTGACTTTCTATAAGTCAAGTTCTGAAAACATGTTAGGTTTTGGTTGTCAGGTTGGATACAATACTCGATGAGGGAATGATGCGTGTATACACAAAACTTCAAAGACACAAATGTCTTCTTACTGACATCCTGCTGGCAAGAAATTATTAGTATTAAGCAACCAGTCAGCTCCACCGTTCTTCCTCCCTTCTCTAGTTTTCTTTCCTCATTTCTTTGTTCACGTGCATTTCCCTTTCCGGTTATCTCGTCCTCTTTCTACATATCCATCTTTCTGTTTTGTGTCTCCCTATTCCTCTTCTAGCTCTTCCCCGACCTTTCTTCCTCCGTTCTCCCTTTTCCTACTCCCTCCCTCTACCTTTTGCTTTCCTCCTCCCCTCTTCTGTCTTTTCTGCCTTCCCTTTCTTCCTCCCATTTTCTCGTTCTTTTGGCTTCCCTTTTCTTATAGCGTCTGTCTTTTCTGGCTTCTCTGCCTTTCCCTTCGTTCTTCCCTTACCCTGTCCGACTCCTTTGCCTATCGTTTTCATCCTTTACCCTCCTCCATTTCCCTTGGCTTCCCTTTCCTCCTTCCCTCTATTTCTTCCAAAACTGCTATTATCCTCTTCTGGCTTCCCTCTGCCTTTGTTTTTTTCTCCTTTTGATATTTAAAAAGGGCCAGTCAATGGAACTGAAAGCCTTGGCCATGTCCATGCAGGCCACCTTCCTTGGCCTTTTCCTTTTCTCCACTTACCCTCTTTTGGCTCTTCTGCAACTCCTTTACGCCTCCCATTAAACTCTTCTACCTTTCTCCTCCTGTCCTTCCCCTCTTGTTGCTCATTCCTCCCCCTTCCTTAAAGCATAGGTAAAATGAAAAGGAGGGTTTGATTTAAAGGGCCATTCAATAGATTTGAAAGCCTTGTTCAAGAAGGGCAACACACTAGCACCTGAAACGTAGCCCTATAGCTGTGTGATAATTGGGGTTCTACAAGTATTGATGGTGGTAGAGAAGATCTTCTCTCAGACACTAATACATGAGACCTTTAATTGTGTATAGAAGACAGCAGCTGCTAACTTCTGGTTCTTGACCCCTTATGACATTTATGTAGTAATGGGTGCCATCTTGTGTGTTGAATGTGATAAGTAGATCTATAGCTCAATCATCATCCGCCCCAGGTTGGGATGATTGGATGTTATGGGCAACAAGTAATTTACACTTTACAGATTATTTTACTTTTTTTAATCAAACACCTCAGAGGGAAGCTTATCCGGCTTGCTGAACACATACACCATCAGCCTTGATCCGTCTTGTTTGTCTCTCCATTTGTCTCTTTTAGTCTTGGGTGGGGTTTCGGGGTAACATTACCTCCTCACATCTCCTGTTCATTTGTCCTGGGAAGTCGTAGAGCCGAGCTGGGAAAAGGACAGAATCTCAACTAATCTTCTCTCCCTCTTTTTCTTCCACAGAGGGGAATAGAGCTGAATTTCAGGTTATTTATGTTTTATACCTGTCCCCATCCCCTATGCTGGTACTTGTGTGCTCTCCTGTCATGCTTGTGGTTATTATTTAACATTGACAAGATGCATGCTCATAATAAAGGCAAGATATGTTAAGTGTACAGTAGATACACAGAGCATGTTTACTGCTGAAGAAACAGAACATATGAGGTGCTGTGAAAATAGAGGCTGTACAGTGGAGGCTAAAATAGCACTTTAAATGATGTGGGGAATTAAGTCTATTCAGGTTGCGGGGACAGAGCCTGTCCAGGGCAAAGGAACAGACACTGCTCTGAGCTGGGGAAATGAGCCTGTTTGAGGCAGGGGAACAGGGCCTGTTTGGGGCAGGGGGACCAGAGCCTGTTTGGGGCAGGGGGACGGAGCCTCTTTGGGGCAGGGGGACGGAGCCTCTTTGGGGCAGGGGAACGGAGCCTCTTTGGGGCAGGGGAACCAAGCATGTTTGAGACAGGGGAACCAAGCATGTTTGGGACAGGGGAACGGAGCCTTTCCATTGTAGACAAGTACTGCCTTTTTTTATGCAGGCGGATTCAGACAGAGCCTGTTCATTGCAGACAAAACCAGTTAATTTTGAGGTATTGCGGTCTGTCCAGTGTAGAGGAATAGATTCTGTTTTGTGCAGTGGAATAGAGGCTCTGCAGTACATGGAGGGTGTTGAGCTTCCAAATGCCAAGAAATGGAATCTGTCCAGTGTAGAGAAATGAAGACTTCTTATTGTAGATATGTACCGCTTGTTGCATGCTGGCAAAGAGTCTTTTCAATGTAGACAGACAGAACCTGTTCAATACCAGATATTGCAGTTTGCTTATGGTAGTGGAATATAGCCTAGGTTAGTGAATTGATAATAAAGGCTGTTAGTAGATTAGGGGAATAGAGTGTTCAATCTAGACTCTTCAGTGCAGTGCAAATACTAGCGAGTGGTATCAGTATGAGCTGTGTGCATAGCACAATCAATTAGAAGAATGTGTGAATGTCTACTTCGCAAGTAGCTGTATGTTATGTGTGGACTGAAGGCTAGAGAGTACATGTGTGGCATGCATACTGGAAATGCAAGGGTCTATATGTGGCTTGTACATAGGGATTATAGGTGTCTGTCATGTATTAATGTAAAGTACGGGTATTTGTGAGCTGTAGTAATGAAACGGGTCAAGAGCTATGGGAAGAAGTGTGGATGAGAGGTGTTGAATGTAGGGTTATATCTTATGGTTTAGAGAGTAAGACTTCCTGAATGGCTGTAATTGGTCTGCTTTCAGACCAAAGGCAGCCTATTGGGGCACCTCCAATAAAATCCAGGTAAGTAAGTGAATAAGAGTAGCACACCAAATTCTAGGGTCTGAACATATCATGGAAATCCAAGGTCACAGTCCGATGTGTTTTGGGGGGGCTAAAACCCCCTTCATCAGGGCTTCCAACATTGGATTAGGTGCGGAGAAAGGACTTTGTTATCTACTAGAAAGGCTTTAGCAGCGAAGACTAAGCCCTGATGACGGAAGTATTAAGTCCCTAAAATGCTTTGGTTACCTTGTATTTCCATGATGATACAATAGCTTTCAGACTCTAGAATTGGTTTGGTCCTCTTACTCACGTACTGTCCCCAGATGTGTACGTGACATGTATACCAAGAACCGGAAGTGGGTATTTGTGATGAGTATACTGGAAACCGGAGCTTGTGTACTTGGTTTGTTGTGTATACTGTAAATGGAAGGATGAGTATATGTGATGTGTGTACTGAAGACTGGACAACATATGCACTATATATACACTATATTGCCAAAAGTATTGGGCCCCTCCCCCTCCAAATCATTGGATTCAGGTGTTCCGTGAAATTTCTTTGCTACTAAATATTCCGCGGTCACCTGTTACTGGTATTATAACAAAATGGAAGCAACCGGGAACAACAGCAACTCAGCCACGAAGTGGCAGGCCACGTAAAATGACAGAGCGGGCTCAGCGCATGCTGAAGCGCACAGTGCACGGAAGTCGCCAACTGTCTGCAGAGTCGATAGCTACAGACCTCCAAACTTCATGCGGCCTTCAGATTGGGACAACAGCAGTGCGTAGAGAGCTTCATGGAATGGGTTTCCATGGCCGAGCAGCTGCATCCAAGCCTTACATCACCAAGTGCAATGCAAAGCATGGGATGCCGTGGTGCAAAGCGCGCCGCCACTGGACTCTAGAGAGGTGGAGACATGTTCTCTGGAGTGACCAATCACGCTTCTCTGTCTGGCAATCCGATGGACACGTCTGGGCTTGGCAGTTGCCAGGAGAACGGTACTTGCCCTCAGGGGTTGGGCTTGGCCCCTTAGTTCCAGTCAAGGGAAGTCTTAAGGCATCAGCACACCAAGACGTTTTGGACAATTTCATGCTCCTAAATTTGTGGGAGGAGTTTGGGGACGGCCCCTTCCTGTTCCAACATGACTGCCCACCAGTGCACAAAGCAAGGTCCATAAAGACATGGATGGGGGAGTTTGGGGTGGAGGAACTTGACTGACCTGCTCAGAGTCCTGACCTCAACCCCATAGAACACCTTTGGGATGAATTAGAGCGGAGACTGCGAGCCCGGCCTTCTCCTCCAACATCAGTACCTGACCTCACAAATGGTCCAACATTCCCATAGACACACTCCTAAACCTTGTGGACGCCTTCCCAGAAGAGTTGAAGCTGTTATAGCGGCAAAGGGCGGAGCCAACCCAATACTGAACCCTATAGACTAAGACTGGGATGCCATTAAAGTTCATGTGCGTGTAAAGGCCGGCATCCCAATACTTTTGGTAATATAGTGTATATGTTGTGTGTATTGTATGTTGCGGAAAGTGTGACAAGTGCTTATGCGTCTTATGTCATTTAAATGTTCTCGTTGCTTATTTTCCAAATATTAACCTATATTATTTTTAATCTTCAGACCCAGGACGATGGAGACCCATCCAAACCACCATGGTTTAAAGGCGGGTGAGTGTCCGAGCATTCTGACTTTGCATACGCTTGGCTGATATGTATCCACCTCCATAAAATGGTAAATGAAGAACAAAGGTCACCAGGCCATAGATCCATACATGACACAGAAGACCTCCATACATGACACACAAGACCTCCTCATTCATTTCCCACATCATGAATAGTATAAAACCCACAAATCTAATGAAATCCTGAACTTACTGATCAGATATTTCTCTGCAGAGCACAGATATGTACACCCTTGTGTATACCTTATTTGCAGTACGTTCCCTTTCATGTTTTTACTGTTTGATGAGAAAGTGGTCTCTGAGACACATTACTAATGATGGAGCCATTAGTGACTGGTAACAATATAGCATTATGTTTCCCAGAAAAAGAGAACGCCAGTCAGAGCATGTTTTTATTTTATTTTACTTTTGCAAGTTTGAGCCCTTTCAAGCTTTTTCTTTTTTTAAATTATTTATTTATTTTTGCTTCCTCTATCCCATTGGGGACATTATCCTCGCCTCCTTTTTGGGCACGGGGACAGAAGAAAATGAAGGTTAACCTCCTTAGTGTGGACACAGTCAGCAATAAGAAAACTCATTATGGGTTAGGACCTTTCCTCATTCCAACAAAAACCGTATTGGACAGAGTTCTATGTTAACATATTCTTAATTTAAGTTCTGGTTATAATGTGTTCTCATCGGGAAGCCATATCTTTACGCTTGAAGACTATGAGTAAAAGTGTGGATAGAAATGTATCCGAGTAAAGATACCCATAGGGGTCAGAAAATACAACCACTGAACCATGGCTCTTCATAGAAATCAATGTATAGACACGAATGCTTGCATCTAGAACAGGGGTAGCCAAACTCCGGCCCTCCAGCTGTGGTGAAACTACAAATCCCATGATGCATCTCTCTCTGGGGGCCATGTCCATGGCTGTGAGAATCTTGTAATGCCTCATGGAATTTGTAGTTCCACCACAGCTGGAGGGCCGGAGTTTGGCTACCCTAACAACTGAGGCCCCTGACAACTGAGGTGAACAATTCCAGCCACGTGAGTTGTCTCTTACTCCAACAACTCTTGGCTAAATGGTACCTGCACAGTACACCGAGATAGAAGATTGCCACTCAATCGCATGGTGGAATTGTTGGTGTGCATTTACTAGATAGTAGTGAGATCACTGGGAATGCAGCCTATCCATTCACTAGAGACCGGTGACATCACTAATGCAGCCTATCCATTCACTAGAGACCGGTGACATCACTGAGAATGCAGCCTATCCATTCACTAGAGACCGGTGACATCACTGAGAATGCAGTTTATGCATATGCTAGAGATTTGAGATGTCTGTGCAGCCAATCCTGTTCTTTCTGTGCTGCTGTTGGATTCTGTTATTTCAATTCTTATTTGAAGAAAAAACAACCTAAGCATTCAGTATGGTTGGTTGCTCGCAGCATTTCCCCCACCTCCGCTCTTCATCAGGGTTTTCACAGATGCCATATGAGGATTACAGAGGACTTTTCTAAGTTGACAACTTGTCTGGGAAACTTGTATCTGTCAGGCTGGAGACCCGCAATTCCCATATTTCAATATTTTCCAGGATTCCTTTTGCTGGATTAGCGTCGCTGTACAAGAGCCTCCTTAAATCACTAAATCCTGATCCTGCGCCGCCAGCAAAATGCCGACATATTATGTTATGTAACACCGCAGAGTGCGTCAATATAACAAGTATATAACAAGTATACACGTCTGACATAAGACAATGTCACATCAAATCTGCTAATTATTACTTTGAAACAAAAGTATCGGAGGAGAAGATTCCAGGATGTGTTTTGTATGCGTTACTCACGCACAGCATTGGCCGGCTTCACGCTGCGCCACACTAAACTGCAGCTGCTGCCCGTGTTTAAAAAAAACTAATTATTGCTTTCAATGTACAGAAATGTCTTTATTTATCCCATCTGGAGGGGGAGTATAGTCATTACCAAGATATGGTAGATATGGGGGTGCTTGTCTATGGGACATGGCTATGGAGGCTGGTAAGGGGGAACCTAACCACATGGATACAAAATTATCCGCATCAACCCCTGACAGGAAGGCTTTAATGGAAAATGCACTTTTCTTCATCAAATATCTACAAGACTAAGAACAATGTGTCCAATCCACTAAGACTAAGTACAGACCATGTACGAGAATGTGATGGACCTCATCCTGCCGTATTATCACACCACCCGTATATTCAATCAGGCTTTATGGCAGCTTCTGCACTGATTGCTGTAGAAACTGGTGGACAAAAATGGGGTCCCGGGCAGTGGCGGACCTAAGGACCCTGGTGCAAGATTTTTTTCTTAGGGCCCGCCTTTCCTGCAACTGGGGGTGGGGAGGGGGCCTTGGGCAGGACCAGATCTCACTGGCCCCCAAGGCCCCCAGCGGTTTCTGCAATAAAGGACTAATGTCCCCCCGCACCCCAGTCAGACCCTATTATTGTTATACAATTATATATCTCTGACATATACTGCAGTGCTGTACAGAGAACACTGAGCTAGGCACATCAGTCTCTGTACAGAGGAGGTTACACTCTAATGCAGAATACCATACGCTATAGAGGACTACAAATCCTAGCAATACATTATAGAGTAATGCAGAATAATAGTATATGAATTTGGCACATACTCTCTGCTGCCGCTCTGCTCCGGGGTGCCGGCCTGAAGTCTCGGGCAGAGGGTCTCAGGAGGGGAGAGGTGTGGGCGGCAGAAGTGCTGTAAGCAGGGGACACATGGTTCCCCAGAAGGCTGCTGTGCAAGACCTAAGGCAGCTGAATCAATTTGAAAATGTAAATTGCCAAGGTGCAGAGGTCAGCGGTGTAATACAGAGCAGGGGGGAGCAACGATGTTGCCTCCATATTCTGAGGTGGAGCGTCCTTGTGCCCCCCCTTCAGGACCCGTTCTCCTAAACTATACAGCCGGCCAATGGTGGTGTTGCAGTCTCCCTCCCAGCCCATAGCAGCTGTAGTGGGCGGAGGAAGCTGCAGGTGGCCGCAGAGGAGCCCGATCACTGAAGTGGGCAGTTAAGGCAGCATTTTAATATTATAATTGTATTATTATTTCAAAAATTGTGTACTGTAATTGTAATAAATGCAGTGTTCAAAATAGAAGGAAGGACTGCACAATAATCCAACTTTTAAATGTTGCCTCTTGCCCTGCATTCATTTTCTATTAACTTGCAATGTAAATACCTTTTTAAAAGTCTTTATATAGAAGCTCTAGCTGGTTTCTTGTGTCTATGGAGGGCCGACAGGGCCACTGAATCCCATAGGTCTTGGACGTCACTCGTTGGCATTTATTGGTCTCAGGTGGCCTGGACAGAGTTCACATCCACCAGCCGCACAGGAAGAGGATAGAGCCGGAGCTGTATGGTCACATGACCGCGTAGAAATGCTAAAAAAAGGATATTTCCATTGTGATGTATCACAATGTATCAGAAAATGCACACAGGGAGCCAATTTGTAAAACTGAGTGTGGGAAGCCAGTATTTAAAAGCCCTTTCTTTTTCTTAAAGTATTATTGCACAGTTTAAATAAAAAAAAAATATATAT
>NW_017308005.1:174195-174767 GCF_000935625.1 Nanorana parkeri
CATAGTACCAAAAAAGAAAAAAGCCTTCTTTGTTGTTAATCCGCAGTCCGAAATCATTCAGGAAGGCAAATTAGTCATAGAGCTAAAGTCAGTCCAAGTGACGCATGCCGATGCTGCTACATCTGGGCTTGTAGGCATCAATGGTCTCTAGTCATGAAAGGGTTAAGTCTTGCATTGCAGTGCACCCTGACTGGCGTGTCTGTATCTAATGGATGGTTCCAGTGTATGGATTGTCCACGCAGTGGTGTTCTGTTCTCGGCAGGGCAGACGGGCAGCCTTGAGCATCCTCGTCCTTATTTACAGAGAAAATAATCCTCTAGATGGCTGTAGTGATGTCAATATGGCCCAAGTGCGTCGTGCCGCAGGGTTACCGACATGTGACTCACCGGAGACGTGGCGGCATAAGCCTTGCACACCCTTCCAGTCGCCATTAACTGAAATTGAAGTTCACCTTTTCCTCATTATCTGCTGTAAATGGGCTTCTCTACTTAGGCTGGTGGGGGCCGGGCTCTCTACTTAGGCTGGCGGGGGCCGGGCTCTCTACTTAGGCTGGCGAGGGCCGGGCTTCTCTA
>NW_017308005.1:174844-187294 GCF_000935625.1 Nanorana parkeri
AGGCTGGCTGGGGTCAGGAGATGGCCAGGAGGGAGAGCTGGCTGGGGTCGGGAGACGGCCAGGAGGGAGAGAGGAGCGACAGCCAGGGAGAGAGCGCGGCAGGTGTTTATTTTTGTCGGTAGATCTCATTGCGCTCATCATTTGAAAAGTAGACCTGAACACAGACAATTTGGGGCTCCCCCACTGTAAGACGTTCTCTGAGCTGGGAAGCAGACACGGCAAAGACTTTGACATCAGGTGACCTCTGGCAACTTAAGCATCAGGCTCACTATAGTCAGTAAAGCTACAAAGGGGTGATATACAAATATTTCCGAGGATTCATTGTGGCAGAGCCGTGTCGCTTTAAAGCCCAACTCCAAAACATTGTTGTTCTTGCAGGAATTCCATTCTTCTCACTCGTATAGTCCCTGATTTGACGCGTTTCTAGTCCGCTGTTCCCTCCTCTGCCATGAAGAGAATAATGAGACGGAGATGATGAAGAGGGGAATAAAATCTGATATTATGTCATGAATCTATTACCAGGCGCCTGCATGACTCCAACGCTCTCTACGCGGCTTTATCCTTGAATGCTGAATAGCCGCGCTTCACCTTTTCTTCACTTCCCTTCACAGACCTCACACCCCGGCTTATACACAGAATGTCATTGGCAAAACTTTTATAGCGCTGATGTTCCTCGCTGCTTTACAAAGATCATCCGTGTCTTCCCGGCTCCAGAGCTCCTCCACTTCACCTTATCATCAGTCACATTGTTGTTATAATTATATTCTGTAGCATGTTCTTCTGAGCGATGAGATACATTATACATACAGTATATACAGAGTATTACATCGAACATTAACCCTTCGTGTCCTCCCTTCATTGCTGTGTTATATCCCCGCCGCAGTCACAATTCTTCTATTGTTAATGATAATGTAATACGAAGTCATTTCTATACCTCCAGCGTACTGCGCTGAGACCCGCAATGTTTTATTAATGTTCTTTTTTTCTGTACAGAGGAGCTCACACTCTAATGTCCCCCCCCCCCATCCTCCCGCTAGATCACTACACATCAGTCTCTGTACAGAGGAGCTTACACTCTAATGTCCCCTCCCCCCCAGTCACATCAGTCTCTGTACAGAGGAGCTTACACTCTAATGCCCCCTCCCCCACAGTCACATCAGTCTCTGTACAGAGGAGCTTACACTCTAATGTCCACCCACAGTCGCACACTATTATTATACATTTATATAGCTCTGGCATATACCATAGTGTTGTACAGAGAGCCAGTTACATCAACCTCTGTACCAGAGGAGCTTACATTCTTAACATCCTCACCCCAGTCACACACTATAATATTGATTATCAAAAACCATTTTCCGTAGTATGGTCCTTAATGTTTTTATTCTTTCATATCTGTCCGTGTTTTCAGTCCTGGTGGCGGCTTGTTTGGCATTGACAGCATGCCGGATCTTCGCAAGAAGAAGCCGATCCCGTTGGTCAGTGATTTGGTGAGTCCAGTGTATTTTTCTCCATACGTTTAACATGTAATCCTTCATTTCTTTATATCTTTAAAATAAAGATTGAGCACTTCTTCCACCTTCCATTGTTGGTGATTGGGAAAGTTGAGCTAGGAGACATGTAAAGCCGTCCGCACAGAACTTCCATCCGCCATGTATGTATAAATAAAGATTATAGGAGCTGTGGGGAGGAGAAGCCACGGCCCTGGTAAGGTAGCTCTGGGCTGTTAATATGGTTTATCTTTTTTCCCTGACCTATTGTGTCTCTGACTGATACAGAAGAGGTGTTCCCAACTCTTCCTTCATGTCTCGGCTCCTGTAGACACCTCAGATGGCTTGGAATATTTTTTTTTAAATGCTACCCCTTTACCTCAAATCTCAGTTTTTCTGGGGTATTGGGTCAGAGACTCTGTCTTACCGGGGCCACTCTTACCGGGGCCACTACCTTTCTCTACTGATATCTTATCCTAAAATGTCTGCTGGGGCAAAATCGGTTGCATTCATTACAGTGAAAGTGGTCTCTCTGCTGAGGTCTGACGCTCCTGTCATGTCATCAATAGAGCTCGCCAATCAACAGGAAGCAAGAGTTTTGCTTATTGGAGCTTTGAATTGGCAGGGGCGTGTCAGACCATTGCTGAGGGACCACGGTTTGTAGGGATGCACCGATGCCGGTATTTCTGTGTCGAGTACGAGTACCGATATTTTGTTTCGGTACTTGCCGATACCGAGTACCGGAAGTCCCATTCAGGAAGCCAGGCGGCGTGTAATGACTCGCCACCTGGTTTCTTCATTAGCTGGGCAGCGTGTCAAGACTCGCCACCCGGCTTCCCGATTAGCAGGGAAGCCGTCCCAATGCTTCTCCTCACTAGGTGCAGAGAAAGCATGGAGCCTGCTTTGTGGCCAATCAGGAAGCCGGGCACTGTGTAATGACGTAGCACCCGGCTTCCTGATTGGCCGTGAAGCCGGCTCCATGTTCCCTCGTCATGAGGTGATGAAGGAGCATGAAGCCGGCTTCCCGACAAATCAGTCATTACTCGGCGCCTGGCTTCCTGATTGGCTAGCTTCCAACAAATCAGGAAGCCGGGCAGTGCGTCATTACACGCTGCTCGGCTTCCTGATTGGCCCGGGATGCCGTGCTCTCGCGTCACAAGTTCCCAGCCAATCAAGAAGCCGGGCAGCGTGTAATGACCTGCAGCACAGGCTTCCTGATACCGGAAGTATGGGGCTAGGCATCGGAGCATTTGGGCGAGTATGAGTACTCGCCCAAATACTCAGCAACGATACTAGTATCGGTGCATCCCTACTGAAAGCCAGGGTGCTTCTCTGCAGCATGCTGACGGGACAGGCTTTGGTAAGCAGAGCTATTTGTATAAGGAGTTTAGTATACAGAATACAAACATACAGCTGCTCCATGAATGTTGTTCACCAGATGAGGACTAGGAACCTTCTGGCTAATACATTTGTTGAGAGGTCAACCAACCCTCTTCCGAATTGTAATATTCGGTAAACCAGTCTTTTTGGTGGTAAAAAGCAAACCCCATAGCCAGTTTTTTCTTAGGTTTTGGACCATTTTAGGTTTTTATTGTGTCCTTACTGGGGAGATTCATCTCCACTTCCTGAGTGATGACTGAAATTGATGAAAAAATCTCTCAATGCAAACAGAACTTCTAACTCTTCTCCGATCTTTCAAAAAAACCCGTAAGTTTGGGTTGAAGTTTTGGGAATTTTACTGAATTATATGTGAAACTCTCTTGGTAAGCCTCTTACAGGTAATGTGTGGACCATTTTTTTTTTTAAATTATCTTTTTATCATTTAAAATCCCTTGAGATATTTTTGGTAACCAACCTCCTGAGCTGTTTCTTGTTGAATTAACCTATTGCAATTCTTTTATATGCCGACCCTCCTATTAACAGGCAATGGTAAGTGGCTGCACCCCACCTGTAGCAGCAACAATCAGATTCCATGATTTAGTAGTTTACTTCTCGGCTCCTCCCCTCCAAAAAAAAAATGTTTTTTTTTTTTTACCCTATTCTACATCACTGATTTAATGGACTGTAAAGTGTTTACTGCTTTTTTGCATCCTTCCGATTAGAGAGCTCATGTTGGTTTGGTGATGAGTCTGGTATAGCACAGATCAACTTGAGAAAGCAACCTGGTCAGTTCTGAGTGGGGTTGAAAGGATGAACGTCCTGTTGAGAGATACAGATCAGTTGTTGGCTGTCTGATCCTGCTGGTGGTATTTGTTCTTCACGAGGTTGCTTTAGTTCTAACCTGCTGGCCTTAGTTCCACCTTCTGCCTCAGCCAAGGAATGCACACTTCGTATATAGCATTTGTGCAGATGGTGGAATGTTGAAGAGTTGGATATCACAACGATGTTCTGAGGTGTTGAAGGACACTTGAGCCTCTCATACCCAACTCCCCTACAGCTTTGTTTCCTAGCTCTGCAATGCTACAGATGTGCACAGGTCTAGTATAGGCCTTAAAGGTGCCTTAATACTAAAACCTTCACCATTGTAATTCCCAAGTAAAGTGTCCACATCCACCTCCCCCTACTTCATGGAATTGCAGAACGTGTGCAGTTTTCAGGAGTGGTCCTCCATGATGAAATCAGTAGGGAAGGTGGACAGTTTGTGAATACTTTCCTCAGTGCCACCAATCTACATGTTCATCCCTTTCTAAATTTTTTGTCCGAGACTTTTGAGGTTTGTCAGCCTGCTTTTCAATCCACTACCACTTCATGTTGTTCCCAAAAAGTGTTAACTGATTAAGATGTTTGAGGATGGAGGTCCAGAACTGGAAGTTTAGTTGTGTCAGGGCAAGACTGGAAGCCCAACTCTCTCACCTAGCCCATTCTGCAAATGCTGTTTCCTGCCTTGCCTGAAGCTGTTGTATTCCGGTTTTGGTTCAGGGTATGAACAGGTCCTGCAGAAGCATGATCACAAGTCTCTATGGGGAAATGAGTAACTCACTGTTGGGCCTCGTTGTTGAATGCATCGGGTTGATTAAAAACACTGTATGGCTGCGTTCGGTGCCAAAATTGTTGGTAATCCAACATTTTGTGTGCAGATGCTTCTGAAAGCTTAATCATGGAGAGACATGTAGGTCACACAAGAAGTATTTACTGGTATTTGACTCGGGTCAGGACCAAAGTCGATCATGATCAGTTGCTTGCCTGAATTGTTCCCTTTCAAGCACATTTTGGTAACCACCTGCAGTTAGCCATCCTTGAACCCAGATAGGTGTGGGCAGCTTTTTATGTTGGCTGGTAACATTGCAGTATCTTCTATAGGTTCATTAGACTCAGTGATGGGGTACTGAATGTGGATGACTCCCACATTCAGTCACAATGTTTCCCTTTTTTTTTTTAGTAGCACCCGCTTGCCTCACCTGCACATGTATACCAGGGTGTCCGCCGATGTATTTCTACCAACACTCGTAGGGTAATGACCCTTCACCGGCCATCCCTGGTCATATATGACAATTTAAGTTTGCCCTTATGTAGCATTCTGCATAGTTATCTACCTTGGCAGTTTTTGTTGGAAATATTATTTTGGCCTTCTATATATATTAATTTATTGATTTAGCCTCACCATATACAAACCCAACGCTAAGGATTCCCCACGTGATCTGCAGGAGATGACATTTGACCATTGCCAGGCGTTTAGTCAACCCAACACTGAGATTTCAGTTTTATACGCTGGTTTTTGAATGCCCCCTTCCGGCTCCTTGTATTCCTTCGGGACTCCACCAGCTCTGCCATCATAATCCTTTTACAATAAATCCGTTATTCATTATTTCATTTTCAGGAGCGCACACTTATTAACGTAGCGGGAAATTAATACGGGAAATGATTATAATAAGTTGTAATAGATTTGTTCCCTCAAGTTCTCTCGGTTTTGAATAATTCATTAATCACGGTCTCCAAAGGTCAAGGAAAGCTCAATAAATAATTAAAAAGGAAAACTCGGCGGCGGTTCCTAGAGCGTCACCCTTGATTAAATGGATCAAAGATCCCAACCAGAATTATAAAGAACATATCACTCTAGAGCTGGAGGTGAGATACATTCCAGAAGGCCCATAACAGGCCAGCAAGGTCTACGGCAAGCATAATTGGAACGACATCTTTACAGGTTGTCCCAGCTACTGAACCAGCAAAGCAAGATGGGGGATTCCATTTAGAATTGTCACATTCTGGGACAATGACTCCTTAGCAATAAAAGCAAAACGGGAACAGGGGAACCATTCAGAATGGCAATGCAGATGGGTAGAGGTTTGAAGTCATCAAGAGGTCCAGGAAGTTTGTGATGTTTCCTTCCATGATTACGCCCTAAGTTATCATGGAATAACCCTTTAATTCTCCAATTCCAGTGGAGCTTCCATTTTTAATATTAAGATAAGTCTCCCTAAGTGCACTCTAGTGATATCCTTCATGATGCGTTTTAAAGTGTACCTGTCATGTCCACCAGGGTGAAAGCCCTGACATTGCTATGGAAGTAGACACCTTGCAGTTCCTATGCTTGTCTTCAGATCAGTTCCTTGTGCCCTGGGGAGGATCCTGGGTTCTAGGTCCAGACTGCACACAGCCTAAATTTTTAGCTTAAAATCAGCCCTGCCCCTTCTGATACTAAACCCCGCAACCTGTCAGTTGCCAAATATTAAATGCTTTTCTGGCCACTAAGACTCTGATACATGGCACAAGCAGCATGCTTTGGTGAGGTTGACCAATTTATGATCGGTTATGGTGCCTATTTTTTGTTTTAGCCGTCCTCTGCAGATCACAATCTGAGATTCCCTTTGCTTTTTATTTGCCGTTATCATTTAGCTGTGGCTGTTTTTTGCCTTTTGAAGTATCTAGCTAGGAAGCCTTTTAATAACGTATGGGAAAGTAATTGTATCAACTTTGTATTCTCTTCGCAGTCCCTGGTCCAGTCCCGCAAGGTCGGCATCACCTCCTCGATGGCCACTCGCACTTCCCTCAAGGACGAAGACCTGGTGAGCTCCATTTCCAGAGCACATTATCTTCTCTGTGTATACATGTTGCACATACTGTACATAATGTCGTATACTGTATAACCTTGGTACTCAACCTGGTGGGTCGTGACCCAAGTGTGGGTCGCGTCCCCATTTTCAGTGGGTCGCCGCATGCCTTCCACTTTCCTAGGTGAGAGGCTCCTCGGCCTTCCCATGGCGCAGCAATATCAGTTCTCGCGCTGAGCAGCCATTCAGGATATGCTGCCTGGCGCCGAGTGTCAGCTTGAGGTAGGGTGGGCTGGAGCTATGGTTACGAGGGAGCTCCATCCATACTTGCATTGCTTACAGCTCCCTCACGTGCCCTGTAGAGTGACATCACATTCTGGCTTCCGGCACCTCTACAGGCTGCGCAAGGGAGTTCTACAAGCAATGTATGGATGGAGCTCCGTCACCGCACAGCAGCCCAGCACTGGACCCCATCCACTCTCATAAGGTAGGGAGACTGGGTGGATCCTAAAAAGAAAAAAAAAATTAAAGAATTCTTTGGCGTGTGTGTGAGCGATTGTGTCTGTGGTTGTGTGTCAGTCAGTATTTTTTAGGGGCCGTTCACACTAGTACAGTGTGTTAATCGAACAGTCCTGTGCAATCATCGTACTGTACCACGCCAGCGCACTTACTACGCGTTCTGGTGGGGAAGGTGTGCTACGTTGCCATAAATTTGAATGGCACCCCAAACGCACCTCCCGCCCACAGATAAAACCCCCGCACCAGAACGCACGGTACCGCAATGCCGTGCGTTCCAGTGCAGTGCGACTTGGGTCGCCACTTAATGTCCAAGGACAAATGAGGTTGCACAGGTTGGGAACCGCTGCTGTATAATATTCTATTACATGTTGTTGGATAGTTATATCTCCAGTCAGGGAGCAATCAGTTTTTTGCTTTTTTAATAGATAGATTAAAACTGAACTCCATAAGAGGCACACATGAATGTATCTCGGCATTCATTAATATAGCATTAGCTTTTTACAAGCAGTGCAAGTACCTTAATCTGACCTCTTGTAGTCCCTGTACAGTAGAGCTTAGATTGGGAGAGGTACAAGCAGCCAGTCCGATGTACTGCAGTGCAAGGAGCATGCTGATAGAAGGAGAAAGCAAAGCAGCAGAGATGAGCTTGTGGGTCTACTGCATCTCCTTTCACTGTCCATGTCCTGCTGTGTGGCAGAGCTGAGTAAGTCTCAGGACTGAATGGACACATGTACAGGTTAAACCGCTCACCTATATGTATTTAGTGGTTTGCCACTCTTTCACTGGCTCAGTGTTTACGGAGCAGACCTGTACTGAACAGAGGAATCCCTTACCTGAAACCAGCCAATGTTCGTATGAATTATAGCTGGACAATTATAGCTGCGGTCAGTCCTATGTTATGTAATGTATTGTTATAACACCCCTCCATGGGGTTTTTCATGTGTTTCAGAAGTCACATGTGTACAGGAAAACCCTGCAAGCCTTAATCTACCCCATTTCCTGCACGACGCCCCACAACTTCGAGATCTGGACCGCCACCACCCCCACCTATTGCTATGAGTGCGAGGGTCTGCTGTGGGGGATTGCGCGGCAGGGGATGCGCTGCAGCGAGTGCGGGGTCAAATGTCACGAGAAGTGCCAAGACTTGCTGAATGCCGACTGCCTGCAGAGTAAGTTGTTTTGGGGAAAAAATTACAATCATTTTTAAACTATGCTTTACCGGTAATCCTCCTGAATGTGAATTCCTATCGTCCCCTGCACACCATCTCTTCAAGTACCGATAGAGAAGATTGAGATCAAGAGTGCGCATAAATATAATCTGAGGTCTCTCTGAGGTTTATATACAGACACCTGGGGGGGGTCTGTGAGGTAATTAGGCACACAGAGTTCAGGTATGATTCAGGAAGTTATAATATAGAATTTGCAACCTCTCATATCTGCATCTGAAGCCGTGTCCTGTTTCATGCACTGTACATAGCAAACACTGATCAGGCATTTTACAGTAGGTAAAGTTTAAGCCCAACGTCAGACATCTTTCTTAATTTTAATATAATTTAAAATTATTAGAAATAGATTTTTATTGATATCTATATTGTCCCTGGAGAGATTTCCCCTCACTTCCTGTTCTGGCGGTAGCTGTTAAATATACAGAAAGACCAAATAGGGGGGGGGGGGGAAAGTCTGACAGAAGTCTTCTACACTACGGATAACAGTACTTAGTTCAAGCGAGAGATATAAAGTAACATTGTTCAGACATCAGATCGAGAGGTACAAAGTAACAGTGTTTATTTTTCAATTTCCTCTGTTTCATCAACCTGCAGCTCGCAGAGTTGAGCGTTGATCTGTACATGTATCTCTCTATCTCCCTCTGATCAATGTTTATAAACAGTGTTACATTGTATCTCTCTATCTCCCTCTGATCAATGTTTATAAACAATGTTACTTTGTATCTCTCTATCTCCCTCTGATCAATGTTTATAAACAATGTTACTTTGTATCTCTCTATCTCCCTCTGATCAATGTTTATAAACAATGTTACTTTGTATCTCTCTATCTCCCTCTGATCAATGTTTATACACAATGTTACTTTGTATCTCTCTATGCCCCTCTGATCAATGTTTATAAACAATGTTACTTTGTATCTCTCTATCTCCCTCTGATCAATGTTTATACACAATGTTACTTTGTATCTCTCTATCCCCCTCTGATCAATGTTTATAAACAATGTTACTTTGTATCTCTCTCTCCCTCTGATCAATGTTTATAAACAATGTGCCAGACTGTCCATTTTTTTGACAGCAGCTTCTACAGCTTCTCTATTTACGCAGAAACTCCCGGCTGTCATTCTAACAGTTGGAAATTTCCGGTGAAGCTTAGGGGCAGCCGAGGGCAGTAGGACAGGACGTACTGCACATCCATTGTACTTCAATTGTGTTTTTTTGGAGCCTGTATAGTACGCCGTGTGTCCTGGTTAGAAATAAATGGTACTTTTTAAATGAAATTATTTCCAGCTCAGAACATGGTGTCACACACTTTAGGGTAAGGCACTGGCCACATGAATAGAGAAAAAAATAAGACATTGCAGCAGACAGCATCTGTTATAACTGATTGGAATGTTCTTTCCTGGAGGCCGTGCTTTAAGGGTCAGACTCTCATTTTGCCACGCGGACCCTTAGGCTGCAGACAGTGGCCCACCAGTGTACCAGGAGATACTTCGCCACTGTTGCCGGCTCTCTTGAGAGCACATAATGGCTGCTTCTTACATACTGATGATAATTGCATCATCATTGCAACTTATAGAGCAGCTTCTGTCTGTCAGCCCTTCTCCCTATTAGAAGATTTAGAGCAGAGAAATCTGAAAAGCACAGAGAACAGATTTATTTAATTATACTTTAAATTAAATTTTATATCTGGTTGTTCTTGGCGACCGGTCCTCTTTCCCTCCAGCATCCTTTGCTCCAGTTAGAGATACGTATGCTGCATGGCTGACCTCTCCATCTGAAATACTCATTCCCTGGCTGTCATGCTGATCCAACCTGACATTCCTGACCTGTGTGCTTGTTCTGGTCACAAAGTATGGAAGCCATAGGCAGCCAGGCATCAAGAATTCTCAGGAGGAGGAGATCAGCAAAGCCATCCTTGGTAGGTGTACTTTCACATGTATGCTTCTCCTGGTGACAACAGAATGCTTGTCTTGCCCCCCGGGGTCTCAAGGGTTGTCGCACATAACATTGCTGAGGCTCGTCAGATGTCCTCCTGGTGCCATTCCACATCCACACGTGCAGTATAAGTCACAGCTTTGACTCCAGGCTGTGCTTGTCTCTCAAACTGTGTCTTATGAAGGCTTTTGCACATCAAATCATCACCTGGAAGGATTGCCGGCTCAGTGTCTTCCAGGCGCTGTCTGCCACCTACCAGCCGCTGGTTATGTCTGGGCGTACAGAGTATCATTTCCTCTGTGCTCTGCCTCCACCCTCAGAGCTAATCACAGCTCTCTTCTCCTCGGGCCAACTATGTGTACACATAACATCATCCGCCAAACTCAATTTATTTAAAGCTTAACCCCGGGATCTGCAAACATTGTCCTCATACAAGAGTCATGTGTATCATTCCTGAATCTTGGTGAGCTTTGTGTATTTCTTCCAGATCTAGACAGTAATCCTGTGTGAGACTTGAAGCTTCCTGTAATAAAGTCACTGCTGCTCTGTCTCCTTGTGCAGGGTGACTGGTCTTGTCTCCGCCCCCTCCTGTAATAAAGACCGCTCACTGCTGCTCTCTCTCTCTCCTTGTGCAGGGTGACTGGTCTTGTCTCCGCCCCCTCCTGTAATAAAGACCGCTCACTGCTGCTCTCTCTCTCTCCTTGTGCAGGGTGACTGGTCTTGTCTCCGCCCCCTCCTGTAATAAAGACCGCTCACTGCTGCTCTCTCTCTCTCCTTGTGCAGGGTGACTGGTCTTGTCTCCGCCCCCTCCTGTAATAATGACCGATCACTGCTTCTTGCTCTCCTTGAGCAGGGTGACTGGTCTTCTCTTCGCCCCTTCTTGTAGTGGGTGGGGCCTGCTGGGTCCTTTCCACACCTCTGCTCAGCTATGTACAGCCCAGTGAGGATATCATTACTACTTTGCAAGGAAATATCTGGGTTTGGTGCACACAAAATAGATTTATATAATTTGTAGGGATGCACCGATACCGGTTTTTCGGTATTGAGTACGGGTACTGATATTTATCTTTCGGTACACGCCAATACCGAGTACTGATACCGGTACTTCCGCTAGCATGGAGCCGGATTCCCGGGCAATCATGAAGCCGGGCGGCAGGTAAGCGGAAGCTTGGGCGTCATTGGACCTTCCAACGGGACAGTGATCCCAAGCATACCTCAGATTCCACCAAGGCTTGGTTGCAGAAGTCCTGGAAGATTCTACAGTGGTCGTTCTTACTTGCAACGCTCTTAAAGTGATAAAACATGGGGGATGTGCATGGATTGCAGAGATGTATTGATTGATTGTTTGTTTTTTTCCCTACAATTTAAAGGAACAGCAACACGCCAAAAACCTAACAGCATTCAAAGCATCTATAGACCTTCCAGTGTATGGTTTCACCAAATCCAACTATGGCAATATAACATCCCCTGATGACTCCTATAACAGGAGACCAGACCCCCATCTATAATCATGACCTTATCTACCCATTATACACAGAGGGAGGGATTTATCAAAACTGGAGAAGCTGTGCATGGCAACCAATCAGCTTCTCTCTTCAGTTTGTTCAGTTAAGCTTTGAAAATGGAAGAGAGAAGCTGATTGGTTGCCATGCACATCTGCTCCAGATTGCCATGCACTGTCTGCACCAGTTTTGATAAATTCCCCCCAGTGCAGTTTGGTTTTCTGGTCAGCACCCCTTCCCCTGGTGTCCCCCGTCCATTGGTTGCAGTGGACATGCAGAGGCCCCATGACTGTGGGCATCCCACCAGCTGACATGACCAGAGCCCATGTGACATGACCTGTGCTTTCTGTCTTGACTGCAGGAGCGGCAGAGAAGAGCTCAAAGCATGGGGCGGAGGACCGCACGCAGAACATCATCATGGCCATGAAGGATCGCATGAAGATCCGGGAGAGGAACAAGCCAGAGATATTCGACCTGATCCGGGACGTGTTCACCGTCACCAAAGTGATCCACGCCCAGCAGATGAAGACTGTGAAGCAGAGCGTGCTGGACGGCACCTCAAAGTGGTCAGCCAAGATCACCATCACCGGTGAGTTTACTACTGGGCGGAGCTTATCGGTAAAGGTCAATCTCCGCCCAAAAGCTGTGCAGGTGTTGGTCAATAGAGATTGGAAGGATGAGAACCTCTGCTGCATGCTTATTGCTACTAGAAGGATCTGAGATTGAAGTGCCACACAAGTGCCACGATACAAATTTATTCCAGAATATGATCGGGTAGAAGATTATAACAGAACAA
>NW_017308005.1:187328-194966 GCF_000935625.1 Nanorana parkeri
CCCTAATGATGGGGGCGGTTTCCGACCCCCGAAACGCCTTGGCTCTGTTATATACTCTTCTATCCCATCATATATTGGTATATTGTTGTATCTGGATGAGTAACTTGTGGTTTGGCGCTTCAATCTCAGATCCTTTTAGTGCTGAAGTTTTCCCACCCCTTTCTGCCTATTGTATTCATATTGGCCAGTGAGGCTGTCCATAATAGTAATAGGCCAATTGGAATGTGTCAGGGGTGGAGCTTAGCAGAATGCATTGGCAAAATTGGGAATTGTCAGCTAAAATTCGTCCATAAGTCGAAGGTTTGGAAGGTTACAGATCTGCGTCATTCTAGGTGCCTTCACTTCACACTTGCCTTATTCCCTGGCTGGAGGATGTCCACCCTCCTCTAGCCCTTTATTCCCCCTGCCTGTCCCTGCCCACCTCCCCCCTTACATTCATTGCATTTCAGTTCCTTCAATCATGGAGGCTCAACATCACATGTGGGTGGTCTGCATGCAAATACAGCTTGCCTAGGAACACCCACTCCTCTAGACTGACACCCACCCATCAAGGCATTTTGGTATTTGCATAACTCCTCCCAAGATCCAACCCACTGCTTGCATCATGGCTCCTGATAGGGTGCGGTTATGTTTTCATGAAGCTATGTACAGCACCTTGCGTGCCCCTCTCTCCAGCCATGATCTGCCTGCATTGCACATAGAAGCACAGACATCCAATGATGACATCACAGGGTACAAAATAAAGTCTGTAATTGAAATGTTAAGGTCATATTAAAAATACTCATTAAAGGAGAACATTTATGTCTGGATCCGCCAGGCTGCGTGACTGACAGCTGGCTCTGCCTATCTAGAGCCAGAGCCAGCTGTACCCGCCCCCTCCCCCGTCCGATCCGCCAGTCAGCGCTGGAGGATCGGATTGGGGAGGGGGGAATCCAGCCTCTCCCCTGTCACGGCAGAGAGCTGTGACAGGATCGAGAGGTGAGCGGACGCCGGTATGTGTTCACTCACCTCCCAATCTACTGAGCCGACCTGTGACAGTCTCATTGTCACAGGTCGGCTAGAACTATGAGGTGAGTGAAAAGCACTCGCCTCATAGTTCTCCTTTTAAGCACGTTGATGGGGAGCAGGGAGGCAATATATGAGCAGGTTAAAAAAAAAAAGAACTCTACAGCAGTTGTAACATTAGCAGTTCATCAATTGGACGCATTTGCCTCACATTGGCCTCTCCTCTCTTCCAGTCCTCTGCGCTCAGGGTCTGCAAGCCAAGGACAAGACCGGCTCCAGCGACCCCTACGTCACTGTGCAAGTCGGCAAAACCAAAAAGAGGACGAAAACCATCTATGGCAACCTGAACCCCGTGTGGGAGGAGAAATTCCACTTGTAAGTACCCCGAGGAAGCCAATCATTTATGGGAACGAAAATGGAGGCGGAGTCATTTCCAACCAATCAGGTTGCAGGTATTGTATGCCTATGCCTTCCTGGATCTAGTTCTACGGCTGACAAAGGAGATCAGAGGCACCTTTAGAGGTTTGTCCCTAGGCAGGATTTGTAGTTGAATATATCGGACAGGCTCACTTGTTTACTTTACAGTAGAACTATAGGAAATTGATAGAGTTACCCCTCAAGTTGTTTTTTTCATTTTGTTATTCCACCCATTAAACACCTGTTGATCCCGCCAGAACTCTCTGCCGTATGTCTTTTCCTGTTAGAGGGTGCCAAGGCTGCCTTTTGAGAAATGGCAGCATGGCCACCCTTCCATCAGCTGTATTGGCAAGGACTACAGCACAGCATGCCGATGCAGGGGGGGAGGCATGAGCGATACTGTTGCCTCCTCCGATGGACAAGCTATGAGGACAGGGTTGGACAACTCAAGCTGTGCTTTAACTACAAATCCCAACATTCCTCTGGCGCAGGGATCATGCCTGTAACCGTCAGTCATGTAATGCCTCATGGGGACTTGTAGTCCCACAACATATGGGGGACCGGAGTTAGCCACCCTTTATCAGCATGTCCATCAGATGCAGGCCCCGCCCACTTTTGTTCCAAGCAAGCTGCTTTTAAACAGAGCACTCCAAATTCCCATTTGCTACAGCTGGTAACAGCCAATGGCATGCACCTGAGGGCGCTTGCGAGTTGTAGTTTATCTATAGCATACCAGGGCCTTCTACAGCCCGCGGGACGTATCCGGCCCTTGGTCTGTTGCAGTCCGGCCCGAGGTCTGCACACGACACGATTAAGGACCTGAGCTCATTTATTGCTGGCTGGCAGTAGATGCGTGCTGGTCTCCAAGTGCATTCACTGCAAGCCGTAGCTCAGCACAAGTTGGAGATTGGTCCTTGCCCAGAACAAATTCCTCTTCGGTCCTTGGTTCCTAGGATCACTGGCGTCCTTGCAACCCATGGCGTCACAGGTCCTCTGCAGTCACTGGTTGCTAGGACCACTGGCCCATTCTCTCCTGCACCCCCACCTCCCTACTCCGGCCATAGGAAAAAATGCAAAAGGTATGTGGCACATATTTACTATCAGGACCCATCCCCACCGGTTCCGTGCAATTAACGTATGGTACTGCTGTGTGTGACTAGGCCTGCACAGCCATGTCATCCAATCACAAGGATCTATGAATGAAAACACTACAAGTCCCATCTGCCACTTCGGCAGAGCGCTCTATTATGTTACTACAATTGTAGTCCATTCCCAACTTCCTCCAGCCCCATAACAGGCCGTACCTCCAAACAGACCTGAGCCTGGGGGTCAACAATGCTGGAGCCTGAGCATTGCACCCATGTTGGTGCATTTATTCAATTCAATTATTTTCCAAAGCTGTACTGTGCCTTTAAGGCTGCAGATCCCCTTTAAACGCTGAACTTTCTGCCCTCGTTGCTCCAACAGTGGGTTTTGCGCAGCAGATGTCATTGTCCCCTCTGATTAGCTGTAATTTTCCATTGTGCCGCATTTACATTGTGCTATTTGTGGAACGACATCAGATCGCGAATGAATCATTGTGAAATTGTAGAGCGCAGCCAAAGTGATCCCAAATTAGACTTTCCGTGTGGCTGGATGGCGTTACACGACTATACGCGGTTTGTGCTCCGCTCAGATTGGACTGTCCGCGTGTCGCCGTCCTCCATCTTCATGTCTCCAGTAAGGATGGGCTCAGGCTTGTTCGCAGCTCCACGTGCCGAGCCAGCCAGGAAGCTGACAGCGCCGCAGCGCCCATATCACAGCCACTGAGACATTTCCTGATCTCTGCAGCTGCGGACCGGGAACATGTCTCAGTACCTGTGATTGGCGCTGTCAGCTTCCTGGCGGGCTCGGCACGTGGACCTGCTAACACACCCGCGCCCATCTTTAGTCTCCAATGCAGGGACCTCATGACAATTCCTCCCCACACAGCTACCTCCTCATGTATCATTTCCCCCTCCTCTTTCAGATTGTAAGCCACCAGGGGCAGGGCCCTCCTCACCATCTTGTCTTGCAATTGTAATGTCTTCCTTATATTGTAAAGCGCTGCGCAAACTGTTGGCGCTATATAAATCCTGTGTAATAATAATAATAATCATTCATTAAAAAAAAGCCATCCTTGAGCTCCAATCAGTGACTTTGCTTAGGCTGAGATGATGTCATCAGTGATCGGTCTGCTGCAGGCAGGAGGAAGTTTTTCCTCAGTCTCCCCTCCCCCAGGGATCAGTCTGCAACAATGTAACTTTGTCACAAGGTGAGAGGCTGCACCGGGACTTACATGATTGTGTCATGTCTGAGCCGGCATCTTAGCCCAGGAAGTAGATGGTGGCTCTGGATGATGCCTGAACAAAGATGGCTCCATCCTTCTGGAGAGAGACGTAGATAAAGGCATTTTCAGGGGGAGTCTGATCGCGACCATTCCATTTAACGCAACCATATTTCACCTTTAGTCAGAGGGCGACCGCCGACATCCTCCGGCACAAATTACTTTTAAACCGCCTCCTCGCCGGCCGTTGTAAAAAAAACGGCCGGCCGGAAGCTTCCTGGATGTAACAGGCCGTGTATATACGGCCTGTTAGCCCTGCCCACTCGCGCCCGAGATTTAAAAACAGGCAGCGATACCTGTTAACATACAAGCATAAGTATAAGCTGGCGGTCCGTGTGACCCCCCCCTCCCGCGTTGTCACGCTGGTCCTGAGCTTAACTGTGCCCGGTGCGAGCCCGAGACCAGCATAGTGCCTCTCTGACAGGGGATCAGAGGGAGGTTGGTACACGATCTCCCTCCGGTCCCCTCTCCGCTGTCACAATGCGGAAGTGATATACAGGTGAAACTCGAATAATTAGAATATCGTGCAAAGTTCATTTATTTCACTAATGCAACTTAAAAGGTGAAACTAATATATGAGATAGACTCATTACATGCAAAGCAAGATAATTCAAGCCGTGATTTGTCATCATTGTGATGATTATGGCTTACAGCTCATGAAAACCCCAAGAACCCCAAATCCACAACCTCAAAAAAGTAGATTATTACATGCAATCAATAAAACAAGGATTGTACATAGAACAATATCGGACCTCTGAAAAGTACAAGCATGCATATGTACTCAGTACTTGGTTTGGGCCCCTTTTGCAGCACTTACTGCAATTACTTTTGCACGATATTCTAATTATTTGAGTTTCACCTGTATATTACATCACTTCCGCATTGTCGTGTCACTCTCCAGCTTCAGTTACAATTTCACGTGTTCTGCCCAATGAAGGGGATCCTATGTGACCCCGAAGCGTTGCAATAAGTGTATTGTTGCATGGACGTCAATAAAAAGACGTTATTCTATCTTTGGAGTGCCGGTGTCCATGATTGCTTGTACTCTCCAGGTTCAGACCCTGGAGAGAAGCTGATGAAGCAGATCTCTGCTTCATTAGCTTCTTTGGGGGGTCCTAGGTGACCCTTAATGTCTCCAAAAAGAGGACCTGTCACATCCTCTTCACTATCACATAGAGGAGTTTCTTAGCCCCCTATGTGATGGCAATAAAGTTAAGTAAAAAAAAAATAAAAAAAATTAAGTTTCCCCCCAAAAAATTGTAAAGTTACACATGAAAAAGAATAAAAAAAGCAGAATTTTTTTTTTAAGGTCCCCACCCATACCTACACGCGTGCAAACATGCGTCGGGTGCGCATACGTGCGAAAATTACGATTGAGCCCATTACGCCGCACATGTTACATATCGCCGCGAACGTCGCAGTGAGAGCAATCATTTTAGGGCCATCAATCACTGATAACACTAAACTGATGAATGCTAAAAGCTTTTAAAGTGTCACCTATGGTTAATTTTGAGTATGGTCGTTTTTTGCACTTTAGCAGGTGCGCTCAATTTTAAAGCTTGACATGTTTGGTGTCTATTTACCCGACGTGACCCCGTCTACTCTTTCAGTATTTAAATTGTAATTCATTTTATCATCATTTCCCACGTAGATCCGCCACCGTCGCCACATCCCATTTAAGTGGCCTCCATTGGGTCGCCGTAGTGTGGTATCTGGGTCGCCGTGTCCCGGTAGTCGCTGGCCTCCTCTTGTATTATCACCTCCTCACTGGTGAGAATGAGATTATCCAGACAGTTTGAGCTTCGTGAATGTCACGCCGAGCGCTGTGTGCGGACTTGCGCGGCGGCGTGCTGGGAGAGGCGCTGCGTATCTGACATGTCCTCGCCATCGTTCCATTAACCTTTCATCACTCGGCCGCCTCTGTACTAAGCTCGTAGGGAGAGATATTGATTACACTTTCCTGGAGTCTGCCGCCCCCCCCCCTTGACGCATACTAATGATCTTGTGCTGATTAAGAAAAGTTGTGCAGATTGACGGAACTGGAAGTTTTCCTGAAAGTGATGTTCAATGTGACAGATGAACGGACCGTCCAATACGCCGTGACAATGCATGTGTAGCTGAACTGCCTGATTCTGGTAAGCCAGTCTTGTGAGTCAACCAGGGATGCAGCTATAACATGTTTTCCAGACCGAATGCCAATGCCAATTACTGATGCCTTTTTTTTTTCCGTTTCATGTGACAGTTTTTCTAAAACAATACAGACTCATGATTTTACGAAAGGGGTGTAGTGCCAGGGCCTGGTCCCAGATGCATCCGCTGCGCCCCCAGGTAGTTCTGCTACTCCCTCCAAGCTGTGGAGGGACTACAAATCCCAGCGATACATTATACAGCAATGCAGAATAATATCGCCAGCTATAGAGGACTACAAGTCTCAGCAATACATTATACAGCAATGCAGAATAATATCGCCAGCTATAGAGGACTACAAGTCTCAGCAATACATTATACAGCAATGCAGAATAATATCGCCAGCTATAGAGGACTACAAGTCTCAGCAATACATTATACAGCAATGCAGAATAATATCGCCAGCTATAGAGGACTACAAGTCTCAGCAATACATTATACAGCAATGCAGAATAATATCGCCAGCTATAGAGGACTACAAGTCTCAGCAATACATTATACAGCAATGCAGAATAATATCGCCAGCTATAGAGGACTACAAGTCTCAGCAATACATTATACAGCAATGCAGAATAATATCGCCAGCTATAGAGGACTACAAGTCTCAGCAATACATTATACAGCAATGCAGAATAATATCGCCAGTTATAGATGACTACAAATCCCAGCAATACATTATACAGCAATGCAAACTAATATTGCCAGCTATAGAGGACTACAAATCCCAGCAATACATTACACAGCAATGTAGAATAATACCGTTAGCTATAGAGAACTACAATTCCCAGCAATGCATTTTACATCAATGCAGAATAATATGAAGCTACATACTCTGTGCTGCTCCTGGGTGCCGGCCTGATGTCTCCAGCGAGGGTTCTCAGGTGGCTATGCACGGTCTATGGGGAGCTGTGCAGGGTTTCAAATGGCTGTGCAGGTTCTGTGGTGGGCTACGTGCGCTCTATGGTGGGCTGTGTGGGCTTATCAGGAGTCCCGGTTGGTCTCACGGGCCGGAGCGGGCGGCATGGAGGAGATTTGCGGCACAGAAAGGAGGAGGAGATTTGCGGCCATCGCTGTACACAGGTGCCGTGATTCACATAAAGGGTGCGGGGACCTTGCTGGGGACCTTGGCAGCCTTCCCATGAAGTGTGGCGCCTGTTTACAGCACCGGGTTAAGTTTAAAAATGTAAATCGCTGGTATGGGCGCGCTCAGTATTGGGGCATTTTCACGAGTACAAGTACTCATGAAATTGCACAGTATCTGCACCGGTATCAGTGCATCCCTGGGTTCAAGCTGTTCTACCACACTGTGCAGCAAGCTCCCTCTCCTCTGTTGTGGTTAAGCAGTACAGCTTGGTCAAGGACTGGCTCCAGGCTGCTGATTTGGCAATGAAAGAAGCTGTCGCTTATTGATGAGGTCATCAATGTAAACTTCCCCGAGCTAGGGGCTGTAGTGGCCTGCATATGCACTACGCTTTTTACATTTTAAGACACATCTGAGAGGATTCTGGCTTCATTGACAGCTGTATTTGACCTGCAGTTGTCCACCTCTTGGCCTGCAGTTGTCCACCTCTTGGCCTCCAGTTGTCCACCTCTTGGCCTGCAGTTGTCCACCTCTTGGCCTGCAGTTGTCCACCTCTTGGCCCGCAGTTGTCCACCTCTTGGCC
>NW_017308005.1:195057-199849 GCF_000935625.1 Nanorana parkeri
CCTGCAGTTGTCCACCTCTTGGCCTGCAGTTGTCCACCTCTTGGCCTGCAGTTGTCCACCTCTTGGCCGGCAGTTGTCCACCTCTTGGCCCGGCAGTTGTCCACCTCTTGGCCCGGCTGGTGTCCACCTCTTGGCCGGCAGTTGTCAACCTCTTGGCCTGCAGTTGTCCACCTCTTGGCCTCCAGTTGTCCCCCTCTTGGCCGCCAGTTGTCCACCTCTTGGCCTGCAGTTGTCCACCTCTTGGCCTCCAGTTGTCCACCTCTTGGCCTCCAGTTGTCCACCTCTTGGCCTGCAGTTGTCCACCTCTTGGCCTGCAGTTGTCCACCTCTTGGCCTGCAGTTGTCCACCTCTTGGCCCGCAGTTGTCCACCTCTTGGCCGGCAGTTGTCCACCTGTTGGCCTGCAGTTGACCACCTCTTGGCCTGCAGTTGGCCACCTCTTGGCCTGCAGTTGGCCACCTCTTGACCTGCAGTTGGCCACCACTTTGACCTGCAGTTGGCCACTTCTTTGACCTGCAGTTGATCAGATGGAGATGCAACAAAGTATAAAAAAAGTAAATGTTCAGATCTGCTTTATAGTAAACCCCCTGAAAATCTTGACCCCTCTCACCCAACCTAGTCAGTCATCAAATCCCTGCAGGATAATATTTGCCTTTTCCTGGCTCAGCCGCCCCCAGCGTTAGTATTGATGATCCCAATTTTTAAAGTCAATGTTTGGTATTCAGATTGATTTTCGGGTCTTCGAGTCCTTCAGACTAAATGTCTCCTCTTAAACGCTCTTCTCCTCTTCCGTCCCCCAAAGTGCACTTTTCTCTTCCACTTGATCTTTGAAATCCTCCTGAAGATTAATGTCAGAGTCTTGGAGTGTCTTGTTGCGTCACCCCGACAGGTGTGCTCCTAAATCTGAGGCTGTGGGTCCCTCTCGTCTTTAGCGAGCTTCTCCTCCGATGTGTCAGTTTCGGTGATGTGAAGGTGATTAGCGGGAGATGTAAATGGCGCCGGCTCTCCGGAGTGTCACACCTGACTCCTTCACACTTGAAGATTTATTTCTGTTCCTCGGCAACACTTGCCGCGACGTTCTCCAAGTAAAAGGGTTTCCGATCTGTCATCTGACAGCGAGGACCGCCACAAACCTGGTTAAAAAAAAGACTTTATGACAAGCAGTCCAATCGCTTTGTACTTGGCGGGAAAACTCGCAGCATGATGAAAGTTCTCCCGCATTCATCTCTGACAGCCAGCGTTATAACGTTAGAACGAAAACCGAGATCTCTGCTGCATGCATTTGAAGTTGTAAATACAGGTGGAGGCTGCAGGTTTCTACTGTAACCATTGAGACTACCAACGTCCAGCATCTTTTAACCCATTTTCAGGAGTGCACGGTGTCTTGGGCCTCCGGCACTGTCTTGGGGTGACAACCCCCCTCGGCCTCTCGGCTTACGGGGGGTTGTCACCATGGTGCACTGCTTGTATGGTAAGATGCAGATGATGCCATCATATCAAAGCTTTCTGCATCATTGAGGACCAACCTGTGCCAATTAAGAGGACCCTGAGTCACATGACTGGTCTGAAGATTTCTAAAAAAGGTTGGTGGGAATGTGAACAGAATAGTAAAATAACATGGGCATGTATGTACAGGTTCCATATCTTTCTGGTTCATACCTCCAGGGCCCCTGATCTCCTCTAGGCTATTGAGACCATAGGCACGCTCTTCTCCAATCCCATAACTCCTTACTGAGGAAGGAGAACCGTATGGGGGGGGGGGCATTGCTCTGACATTCCCTTCTGTATGCATACGTTTTGCATAGGTTTTAGCTTGAGCTCATGAGCTCTGTGAACATTTTATCAACCGGTACAAAGTACAAACTCGGTGGCGCTGGACCCTCATACCTTCATTTCCCTATCCTTATATAAATGGGTCCTGTGTGAAATAGGACCCCCACACCTCCTTGTCCCTATTCGAGTGTAAGCTTTATGGAGCAGGACCCTCGTACCTCCTGTTCCCTATTCGAGTGTTAGCTCTGTAGTGCAGTACCGTCTTACCTCCTATTCCATCGAGCTTTTGCTCTTATAGTGAGCAGCGCCCCCATGCCTCCTGATCCTTATTAGAACCCTCATGCCTCTTGTTCCCTATTAGAGTTTAAGCTCTGTAAAGCTGGACCCCCCCATACCATCAGTTCCCTAATAGTGTAAACTCTGCGGTGCAGGACCCTCATACCTCTTGCTCCCTATTAGAATGTAAGCTCTGTGGTGCAGGGTTCTCATACCTCCTGTTACCTATCGGGGTGTAAGCTCTATTGAGCAGGACCCCCTTACCTCCTGTTCCCTATTATAGTGTTATCTCTGTGATATATGACCCTCATACCTCCTGGTCCCTATTCGAGTGTTATCTCTGTGATATATGACCTCCTGGTCCCTATTCGAGTGTAAACTTTATGGAGCAGGACTGTCATACCTTCTGTTCCCTATTAGAACCCTCATGCCTCATGTTCCCCATTATAGTGTAAGCTCTGTGGTACAGAACCCTCATACCTCCTGTTGCCTATTATAGTGTTATATTTCTGATATAGGACCCTCATTACCTCCTGTTCCTTATTAGAATGTAAGCTCTGTGGTGTAGGACCCTCATACCTCCTGGTCTCTGTTAGAGTGTAAGCTCTGTGGCACAGGACCCTCCTCCCTCTTTAGGATCCTGTAGTCCCGACAGCCCGGAGATCTGTCTGTAGCCGATGACCATGCGTTAGGTGTGAGCTTCCTGCTGATCTCCGGATGATCCTGGTGGACTCTTCTCCAACATTCCGGATGTTTTTCGGTCTCTTCTCCTAATCTGACATATTCCGTGAACGCGGCGAGTTGAAAGGACGGCGAGCGCCGGTTGTTGCGCCGGTTGTTTATCGTCGTGGATTTCATTAGCATATTTAATTTCTGTGTCTGCGGCTTAGAAGTGAAATCCCCCCTGAGGAGGCGATGAGAACTGCGTCTGATCCCCCGCCGCTGTCAGAACGGCGGGCTTTTAGAAACCAAAGTGATTATGTGCTGATGATGGGAGTCACGGGGCCCGGGGCCCGCTGGGGTGGCAGGGGTTCTTCTAAAAACAAAAAGTAGAGGGAGAGTTCGGATACAGATGTCGTGTGGAACTTTAATGTTGCGGATGTTGGCTTCTGCACAATCTGCGTACAGTCGATACATTGTATACTAAGTTACAAGAACAAAAGGTTGACCACGCTGCTCCTCCGAAGATACAGAGCAGTGAGTGAGCGTTGTCACCCTGGGACAGGAAGTGTGTTACTGGCAGGATCAACAGGTGAACAAAAAAAATAAAACTAATGCAGCCGCCTCATCTAAGGATTGGTAAACTGCAATGGCTTTCCTTGTTTTCTTTTTAACTGTCCATGTTCCTAACACTCCCATTCACCACCCCACTGGCCATTGGCAGCAAAGCACCTGTGTGATTACAGTAAGCTCTTTCTGAGATTGTGATCCCTGGTTCAGTATGAGTCTACCCCGGATCCACATAGAGATGATTTATCTGCATTGTGAACACCGGGAGCTGTATTGGGTGCCGTCCCTACGTTCTCAATAGAGATGAATGATCTCTATACTGACCCACAGGAAGCACATAGTGACCCCATACATGAAGGCCAGGCACCAGCGGTCACATGACTAATCCTAGCCGCGTCTTGCACACTGTCTGATCAGTAATGAAAGTCGCCAGCGCGCACTTGTAATGTGCAAGAAACATAAGCACTTTTATTGATGCGTCATAGAGCCAACGTTTCAGGGCCACGCAGGGTCCCTTCCTCGGGGCGACATAGTGGCACACTGTCTGAACCCGGATGGCACACATCAGGCTTGCAGTTGATTTTTTTTTTTTCTCTTCTCTTACAGCGAGTGTCATAACTCCTCCGACCGGATCAAGGTTCGCGTCTGGGACGAGGACGACGATATCAAGTCTCGGGTGAAGCAGAGGCTGAAGAGGGAATCGGACGACTTTTTGGGGCAGACGATTATTGAAGTGCGGACGCTGAGCGGGGAGATGGACGTGTGGTATAATCTGGGTGCGTACCATCATACATGGGGGTATGTCCCTGGTGGGTCGCCGCGGCTCCTGGTACCCAAAGTCTCATTTATCCCATTCTTCTCTCTCTGGCCGCAACTTGGCTGCAGAGACCGTGATGGGAAGGAGCTGGTGGCTTGGTGTGGAGGGTGCTGCTGATGGCTGGTCCATGTATTATGTTTTAGAGTAGCGGTAGGCAAACTTGGCACTCCATCTGTGGTGGAACTACTACTGCCATCATCCCCCTGGGAGTCATGCGTATGACTGTCGGTATTGCAGTGCCACATGGGACTTGTATTTCTGTAGGCTCGAGTGCGGAAGGTGCCAAAGGATCTCTGAATGGATGACGTGGCTCTGTGGGAGGAGCATCAGCAGCCTACAGGTTTGAGAACCCTGCAATTTAGGTAAGTGGTGGTAGTGGGGGGGGGCATTGTCTTGCAATCTGACCATGTTTCATGTTATGCCCCAAGTATGGGTGTCACATGAAACATGGTGAGAAAGGTAAATAGCCTTTAAGCCACGGGGCCACATCAAGTCTCAAAGCTATGGCCTGGGGGCCACATCTGCCCCCCTCCAAGATTTTATCCAGCCCTCACTGACCCTCACTGGCAATGGGTGCTCAGGTGCGGCAATGGGTGCTCAGGTGCGGCAGTGGGTGCTCAGGTGCGGCAGTGGGTGCTCAGGTGCGGCAGTGGGTGCTCAGGTGCGGCAGCGGGTGCTCTGGTGCGGGTGCTCAGGTT
>NW_017308005.1:200127-205588 GCF_000935625.1 Nanorana parkeri
GGTGCGGCAGTGGGTGCTCTGGCGCGGCAGTGGGTGCTGCGGTGCGGCAGTGGGTGCTCTGGTGCGGCAGTGGGTGCTCTGGCGCGGCAGTGGGTGCTGCGGTGCGGCAGCGGGTGCTCTGGTGCGGCAGTGGGTGCTCTTGTCCGTGTATCATAATACAGAGACTAGCACATCCACCGCCAGCCAGTTGTAACCCTCCCCCACCCCTCAGCGCAGGTAGACTCTGGCACGTAGGGGGGACTCATTATTATTTCTTCTGATCGATGAGTGACGCTGCGTAAACTGCAATTCAGCATTCTATAATAACTGCGGAGTGGTTTGCTGTGCTCGGAGTGCTGCTTTAATTACCTGCTGTCACCTCAGCTACGGCATGCGTTGGAGTCATTCTGTCACCAGCGATCCCGATAATGAGAAACAATCCCCGGTCCCGGCACCATTCATCTGCTCATTAGGGAGCTTTTTACGGGAGAGCTCTGTGTTGTCATCCGCGCTGAGACACCCAGAATCCTCGGCTGCTGTCAGGCGCGGAATGAGCTCCACAACTTCCTAATGAGATGTTTTAGCTTCATGAATTATTTCATCTCCGATGCCGACACTAAATGTAATTCTGCAGAAGGCATTATCCCCGAGACTTAACCCTTGGGTGCCCCAGAGTCAGATCCATTGCCGCACCGACGTGAACCCCCTCCTAGTGCTTACCCTAAAACCTTAATTACAGAGTGCTCTGATTGGCCAGAGCCCCTGGTACAAAGCAGTGTGATGATGCATGGCTGATGGGTGTTAGCCAATGTTTTCTGGTTTTGGTTCCCTTTGCCGCCATCCAAGTTTGAGGTTTTCCTGGTAAAACCGTCTGCGGGCACATTAACCAATGAACCAATTCTGATCTCTGATTCCTCTCTCCAGAGAAAAGAACGGACAAGTCCGCCGTCTCGGGGGCCATCCGCCTACAGATCAGCGTGGAGATAAAGGGAGAAGAGAAAGTGGCCCCGTACCACGTTCAGTACACGTGTCTCCATGAGGTGAGCTGCATGGAATGGTGGTAGTGGCTGGGATCTAAGGCGGTCCAAGTCTGGGGGGGGTTTCAGATTGCTGGTTTAATTATTTTACTGTAAGGTTTTCTTATGTTAATTTGGGAATTTTTAGCATAAATTCCTAGGAACTCATATGTATGTTATTGTGAGATTCTGGGGGAAATTCATAATCTTAGGATCTCTTATGCCCCTCCTCATGTGCCTACTCTTCTCTTATAGGTCCATATATGTCCTCCTCTTCTCATAGGTCCACATGTGTCCTACTCTTCTCTTATAGGTCCATATATGTCCTAATCTTCTCATAGTTCCATATATGTCCTACTCTTCTCTCATAGGTCCATATATATGTCCTACTCTTCTCTCATAGGTCCATATATGTCCTGCTCTTCTCTTATAGGTCCATATATGTCCTGCTCTTCTCATAGGTCCATATATGTACTGCTTTTCACATAGGTCCACATATGTCCTGCTCTTCTCATAGGTCCACATATGTCCTGCTCTTCTCATAGGTCCAAATATGTCCTGCTCTTCTCATAGGTCCACATATGTCCTGCTCTTCTCATAGGTCCACATATGTCCTGCTCTTGTCTTACAGGTCCACATATGTCCTGCTCTTGTCTTACAGGTCCACATATGTCCTGCTCTTCTCTCATAGGTCTACACACTGTATGTCCTACACTTCTATTACATCTCCACATTTGTCTTACTCTTCTCTTTTAGGTCCATGAATGTGTCTTACACCTCTCCAATAAGTCCATATATGTCCTGCTCACCTTGTCCCCATCGCTGCCCCCTGCAGAATTGATGACATCCAGGGTCAGTCCTATTCTGGGTTGACGGATGGTCAGCATCATTCAACCCATTTCCTGTGAGCGCAGGATGTCATGAATAACACCCCCTGGACGTGCAAGGCCAGGTGACCACACTGACCAATGAGAAGTGCTTCTGGGACCTTGTCCCAGCTGCAGAAGCTCCTCTCATTGGTCAGTGTGGTCACAGTTGTGAACACATTGCTACCCATCGGACCGGTCCGGCTTTTCACATTCTCTGTATAAAGACATCTTTCTGTCCCCGGCTCTGTACTGGAGACTTTTCCTCCAAGCCGAAGTCGTGAGCGGTGTTTAGGAGACTCCTGAAGGGCTTCCCATCCTTCCGGTAACAGTTCATAGAGGACACGGAGGATAATTGGTGTATATCTGATGGGAGACGCGCCCTATACATGAGGGATTCATCATACATGCCGAGCAGCGCGTACGCCTTGTGAAGGTCGTCCGGTGTGGAATTATATTACCGTACACGCGGCACGACTCAAGGTCAGAGACGACTCCGCTCGTCCTTTGTGTCTAAAATGCCGCACGCCATCGCACCGCTATCATGTTCATGACACCCGCACCTCTGTGTATTGGAGGGACATCCGGCGCCCTTCAATGCCCAGCTGGTCACTCGGAGGTCTTCTGAAGGGATAGAATGGAACTGGCTGCTAACTTCTGATTACACTGGAGGTGGCTGATCCAGGGAGAAGACCTAGAACAGAGGTGGTCGGCTTAAATATTACAGAGGCCCCTCGAGTGTGGCCCCTGACGTCACCAAACAAAATATGAAAACATAATATTCTGTAATGTAATGGTACAAAAAACTCTAAGACTGGAGACATAGTACAGGAGATGGTCAGAGACTGCAGACATAGTACAGGAGATGGTCAGAGACTGGAGACATAGTACAGGAGATGGTCAGAGACTGCAGACATGCTACGGGAGATGGTGAGAGACGGGAGACATGCTACTGGAGGTGGTCAGAGACGGGAGACATGCTACGGGAGGTGGTCAGAGACGGGATACATGCTACTGGAGGTAGTCAGAGACGGGAGACATGCTACTGGAGGTGGTCAGAGACGGGAGACATGCTACAGGAGGTGGTCAGAGACGGGAGACATGCTACGGGAGATGGTCAGAGACGGCAAGTTTGGTGGGACGTCAGGAAGTCCAGATAATATTAAACTGTCAAACGTTTTCAATATTGAATCCTCCACCGAGATTAAATTGCCGCTAATGGTCCTAAGTGGCGTCCTTGGGAGGCCGGCGACATGAAAATTATTGTAATGCGGCGTGTAAATTGCCGGGGACCGGCCTCCTCCTCCAGGACTCATTAGAGTCTCTCGGTGAGCGTCGGAGGATGGGATCACAATGGCGGCACCATTAATGAACACGCGGCGAGTCTTTCATCAGGCGGTGTAATGTCGCCGTGACTCGGAAGCGGCCTCTCTAGTGAACGCCAAGAACTAATTGGTGAGAAGACTTTGTTACAGAGAATGAAATGATTTCCTCGTCCCCTCTAATGGGCTCGTTCTCCGTTCCGGGCTCAGCGATTGATCTAGGAAAAACTTTATTAACAATGAGGAGCTTCTTAAGGGGGGACTCCAGTGATGGGAGTTATGTCATGTGAAGGCGGGTGGAAAGGCCAGAACTTTCCCGGGTTTTATTTCTTCTGGTGACCGGGAGGTTTTGGAGGGATAGATCCCGAGGTTTGTCTTCACATGTGGGAATGTAGAAGCTGCACATCCGTCACATCCCTGGCGCTTCACAAAGCTTTATGACCACTCGGACACATACATATAGCCCTTGTTGGGGTGAAATGTGTCTGACACAGATCAGCCCCTGCTGCAGCCTCTCGCCTTGTGACTGGTATACAAAGTTACAGTGTACAGTCTGATCGCTGGGGAGGGGAGACTGAGGAAATGCTTCCTCCTGCCTGCAGCAGACTGATCACTGGAGGAAGGGAGACTGAGGAAATGCTTCCTCCTGCCTGCAGCAGACTGATCACTGGAGGAAGGGAGACTGAGGAAATGCTTCCTCCTGCCTGCAGCAGACTGATCACTGGAGGAAGGGAGACTGAGGAAATGCTTCCTCCTGCCTGCAGCAGACTGATCACTGGAGGAAGGGAGACTGAGGAAATGCTTCCTCCTGCCTGCAGCAGACTGATGACATCATCTCAGCCTAGGCACAGTCACTATAATCTAGTATAGGGGATGGTTTTTCCCTAATGTATAGTGGAGCTTTTATACTCGGGGTAGGCAACCTTGTCACTCCAGCTGTGATGGAACTACAAATCCCACCACGTCTCTGGGAGTCATGCCTGTGGCTGTTAGTCTTGCAATGCCTCCTGGGACTTGTAGTTCCACTGCAGCTGGGGGTGAGGGGCGAGGTTGTCTGTTGTATCCCGTTGCAGTGACACGTTAGTGATGATGGAGTCTCCTCTAATGTCTCTCTCTCTCTTCCTCCTGCAGAACCTCTTCCATCACCTGACGGACATTCAGGGCAGCGGGGTGGTGAAGATCCCGGAGGCGAAGGGAGACGACGCCTGGAAGGTTTACTACGATGAGACCGCGCAGGAGATCGTGGACGAGTTTGCAATGCGTTATGGGATAGAAACCCCTGCTTTAAATGGTCATCACTACATTGCTACGTGATCCGGCGAGCGGCCATGTGACACAGGTAGCTGTAAAGCTGCAAAAGTTAATATTGGTGTCACCCCTGCGCGGCAGAGGCGTGTACATCACTAGACCAGCTGAACAGCACTACAAATCCTTCAGCTGGTAAAGCCGAGGCAGGCGTGGTGTTTTTCCTGCCCACGCGACGTGGTGACGATTGATTTCACCGCCAGTGATTCATAAAATGTGTGCTGTAGAGACGGCTCAGCGGCGGCGGGCTCCCCGCGTAGCGAGATTATTACCCCGGCATCGTTCCTCGTATTATTTCCATGGCGGCGATGGCGGGATTCAATCCCGTCACTCTTATCTGCGATGAAGTGACACGACTCTCTGCGGAGATGTGTGATTCACAGCGCGGCGTCCCTGTTCCCAGGCGGGAGATCCAGAAATAGATTTTCTCATTAGCCGTACGCGGTAGAGTGCGGTAGCAGGCGGAACGCGGCGCTGGACGGCTGTATTAAAGGACCACTCCACCCAGCAGATACCGGAGAGGTGAAGCAGAACTCCGGACAAACCGCCAAATACAGAGCGTGAAATACACACAGTTCACGTGTTTAACAAGTAACTAAACCCAATGCAAAGGTGTTGTCACCGCTCCTCCGATGTGACGGCGGCATTCCTTTCCTGTTTTCGGGCTGCTATTCCTTTATTTTCTCCTGGTGATCCTGCCAGCGACGCACTTCCTGTCCTAGGGTGACAACACTGATCGCTCTGTATCTGCGGAGGAGAATTGTCACCCTAAGACTACAAGCACATCTCACTCTATTCAACTCTATTCAACTCCATCATACGGAAGGTTGAGGAGCAATTCATAATTAGTAGGTTACAGAAGATCGCTAGGAAGGTGGATATGTAATACCGATCAGCCATAAGATTGTGACCACTGAGAGGGGAAGTGAATCACATTGATTATCTGGTTACAATGACACCTGAAAGTGGGGGG
>NW_017308005.1:205613-207383 GCF_000935625.1 Nanorana parkeri
GGATATATTAGGCAGGAAGTGAACATTTTGTCGCTGAAGTTGATGTGTTGGAAGCAGATATAATGGACAAGTGTGAGGATTTGAGGGACTTTGACAAGGACCAAATTATGATGTGTAGACGATTGGGTCAGAGTAACTCCAAAACTGCAGCTCTTGTGGGATGTTCCCGGTCTGCAGTGGTCAGGAACTACCAAAAGTGGTCCAACGGAGGAAAACGGTGACAGGGTCATAGGTTTCCAAGGCTCATTGATGGACGGGGGGAAGGGAAGTCTGGCCCGTGTAGTCCGATCCAATAGAAGATATACTGGAGATCAAATTTCTGGTAAAGTGAATGCTGGTTCTGATAGAAAGGAGTCTGAACATACAGAGCATCGCAGGTTGTTGTGTATGGGGCTGTGTAGCTACAGACCGGTCAGGGGGCCCATGCTGACCGTGTTCACCCCCAAAAGCACCTACAATGGACACGTGAGCATCAGAACTGAACCCGGAGCGATGGAAGAATGTGTTCTGGTCTGATGAATCACATTTCTTTTACATCATGTGGATGGCCGGGTGTACATGTGTGTCACTTACCTGGGGAAGAGATGGCACCAGGATGCGCTATGGAAAGAAAGCAAGCCGGCGGAGGCAGTGAGATATTTCGGGCAATGTCCTGGCAGGAAAACCTGGGGTCCTGCCATTCATGTGGATGTGACTCTGACACGTACCACCGAACTAAACATTGTTCCTGACCAAGTACACCCCTTCCTGGACACGTTATTTCCTGATGGCAGTGGCCTCTTTCACCAGGGTAATGCGCCCTCCCACACTGCAAACATGGTTCAGGAATGGTTTGAGGAACACAGCAATGAGTTTGAGGTGATGACTTGGCCTCTAAGTTCTCCAGATCTCAGTCCAATCGATCATCTGTGGGATGTGCTGGAGAAACCAGTCCGGTCCATGGAGGCCGATCACCTCACAACTTACAGGACTTGGGATCTGCTACTGATGGCTTGGTGCCAGATATCACAGTATACCGTCGGAGGTCTAGTGGAGTCCTGCCTGGATGTGTCAGATACATGAAGAGACTGCTCAGATATATGAAGAGACTGGCAGAGACTGCTCACATGTCTTATATTCTTGAATAGGACCTTGTTGAAGATTCACTTGTAGAAAATCATCGCCGTGGTCTTGGTGGTGCTCTGTAAGATGAGGAAATCACAAGTTCTTCATTGTTGTTGAACATTCTGCCTGTAGATGATGAATCCTTATGGTGACCACGGACGGCTGATCTAAACCCTTGACTCGCACAGTCCTGACTTCTCCAGCGTCCTCCTGGTTACCCCGCACACAGCAGATACAATAGGTTGTGCGTCTTGTTGATGCATCTTAATGTGAGTGTGTACAGTGGGCTGTGCCCGTCATCCGCTGACATTTCAGCACACAAAGCTGCTTCTTATGCGTGATATACCGCAGAGGAGATGATTAACCTCGGCTCACCTCCGGGGACAATTAGCCATCCGCTGAATGCCGGTGACATTTCACTACACGGGAAGGTGACGCGGCTCAGGATGAGCCATTGGCCGGGTCTGACTTCTCATCCGTCTACAACAGATTTCAGACCATCTACTGGATGGGATAGGTGGTCAGGTTTTTTTTGTACTAATCATTGCCAAAAGACAAATGTATACAATGTATAAAAGCCGTGCAACTGGGAGTTCTTCTACATAGAATTGTGGGTACAAAACAATAGCTGGATTATAAGCGGGATTTAAAGACAAACTTTAGGGG
>NW_017308005.1:207565-219806 GCF_000935625.1 Nanorana parkeri
GAGATAAGCGGGGTTTTAAAAACAAACTTTTGGGGGGGGGGGGGTTGTTGTTGTTTTTTGTTTTTTTTATAACTAGTCCCCCAGATGGGCAATATTGCAATACACAGTTCTACCTCTAGATGTCCTCAGTTGAATGACGCCCAGCATCACTGAGGACATCGTGTGAGTGCAGGGTGTCATGGAACCATCACCCCCCTTTTCTGAGGGCCTCTCTGTTAGCCCCTTTCTCTGCATGGAGGACTGGCATCAATGAGGACATCTTGTGGATGGCCAATCCCCCCACCAAAGAGACCTCCCTGTTAGCCCTTTTCTCTGCATCATTGACAACATCCTGTAAGTGCAGAGCGTCATGGAACTACTCCCCCAAGAGACCTCCCTGTTAGCTCTTTTCTCTGCATCACTGAGGACATCCTGTGAGTGCAAGGTGTCCTGAAACCGCCCCTGACACCCCACCCCCCAAAGGGACCTACGTTTTAGCCCTTTTCTCTGCATCACTGAGGACATCCTGTGAGTGCAACGTGTCCTGAAACCGCCCCTGACACCCCACCCCCCAAGGGACCTACGTTTTAGCCCTTTTCTCTGTATCCTTGATTGAGCACTAGCATCAATGAGGACATCCTGTGTGTGCAGGGCATCATTGATCCGTCTTCCCCCTTCCCTGGCTGGCCAAGCTGTGAGCTGGGCTGGAGGCAATGGCTGGGCAGGAGGCAATGACTGGCCAAGCTGTGAGCTGGGCAGGAGGTGGTGGCTGGCCAAGCTAGTTGTTAATCTGACACTCCTTTTTTGTTGTTGTTTTTGCCGCACTCAACATGCGCCAAATCATCAGCATAATGCGCCTATGTTGAAGATGATTTGTTACATGTGTGCCGAAACCTGCAGGTAATAGCTGCAGATCTCTGCCTGGTCTGAGCAGAAGCAGATCTGCACATTGGGCCGGCTCCCTTAACAGACTGAGAGAAGCTGCCTCCTTCCACCCTCTGCCTAGCTGAGCAGACTGGGGAGGCAGCCAGAACGTTCCCGTGTTCAGGGACGTCCCTATCTTATTCGCCACTTGAAGCAGCCAGTAGAAGGGGGGAGCTGTGGGTTAAGCCGAGGTGTCCGGCGGGCAGGAGGCAGTTGCTGGCCAAGCTGTGAGCTGGGCAGGAGGCGGTAGCTGGCCAAGCTGTGAGCTGGGCAGGAGGCGGTTGCTGGCCAAGCTTGAGCTGGGCTGGAGGCAATGGCTGGCCAAGCTGTGAGCTGGGCAGGAGGCGGTAGCTGGCCAAGCTGTGAGCTGGGCAGGAGGCGGTGGCTGGCCAAGCTGTGAGCTGGGCAGGAGGCGGTAGCTGGCCAAGCTGTGAGCTGGGCAGGAGGCGGTGGCTGAACATGTGCCCCGGCGTTCCTGCCGTCATGAGCACCTTACTCGCCAACATCAATGCCTACTACGCTCACACAACTGCCTCCACCAACGTGTCCGCCTCTGACCGCTTCTCCGCATCCAACTTTGGGGTGAGTCCAGGCCACCACGCCCCCCCCCCCCCCACCCCCTCCCGAATCCCAATCTGCCTTCCATACAATTTCCGTATTTTTGCTCCATTCTCTTTATTGAACTCTGCATGTTTTTTTTTTCTCCTCTCTCTGTACAGAAAGAACGCTTTGTGAAGCTCCTGGATCAGCTGCACAATTCTCTGCGTATCGATCTCTCCATGTACAGGGTAAGTTCAGAAATAGCAGCGAGCACAAAGGGATGATTGCAGACTGCCGACGCACGCTTGCCTCTCCCTCTAATCCCGCTGGGAAGTGATAGCTGAATTCTCCCGGCTCCAATGTGTAATTAACTATCTCTTGGAAGAAGACGTACAATTGGGGGCTCTTTTGATCCGTAAAAGGGGAAGAAATGGAACCTGTGATTAGTGAGAGATACATACAAGCGGCACCGCTATTGATGACAGGGTGCTACTGGTAATTATAGAAATGGGAGTTACTTCAACCGAGTCATATCGGTTCATTACACTTTCTGAAAGGGGGGAAACAAGTCTTCTGTATTAAAGAGACACATCTGAAGCTTTAAAATGAACTAGTCAGCCTTTATAAACTTTTACAAGTACCACAAAATACCTTCATTAGGCGGAAAATCCTCTTCTGTGTGCCTCTCTGAGGCTACCTTCACTTCTCTTCCTATTTGAGTTATGCCCAGCCTCATCCGATTAAATTCCCGTGAGCTCAGGCTGTCATGGACATGCCCCATCATGTGCATCATCAAATTGGCCTGGGCTCTCGGTGGTCCTGGATAGTGTGGCAACCACATTTCAATATGTGAGTGCTGGGCTGTTCAGAAGTGCTGTTGTAAGCGAAGAAGTGCTGTTGTAAGGACCTTCCAGAAGACTACAGGAGAAAGGTATGTATAATGGGAGTTTTGGGATTTAAAGACTCCCTTAAGGTTAGAGGTTTGGGTCTGAGATGGGGTTAGCAAGTAGGGTTAGAGTTAAAGAGATAGGGGCTTGGGGTTAAAATTGGGCTACGGGGTTAGGGGTCTGGATTAGAGGGTTAGAGGTTTGGGTTAGGGTTCAAGAGATAGGGGGTTGAGGTTATAATCGGTTAAGATAGGGTTAACAGTTTGGGTTGGAGGATTAGGGTTAGAGGTTTGGATTAGGCTTAAAGAAATTTGGGGTTGAATGGGTTAGAGGGATAGGGTTAGCGGTTTGGGTTAGAGGGATAGGGTTAGCGGTTTGGGTTAGAGGGATAGGGTTAGCGGTTTGGGTTAGAGGGATAGGGTTAGCGGTTTGGGTTAGAGGGATAGGGTTAGCGGTTTGGGTTAGAGGGATAGGGGTTTGGGTTTGGGTTAGAGGGATAGGGCTAGCGGTTTGGGTTAGGGAACACTTTCTGAAAGGGGGGAAACAAGTCTTCTGTATTAAAGAGACACATCTGAAGCTTTAAAATGAACTAGTCAGCCTTTATAAACTTTTACAAGTACCACAAAATACCTTCATTAGGCGGAAAATCCTCTTCTGTGTGCCTCTCTGAGGCTACCTTCACTTCTCTTCCTATTTGAGTTATGCCCAGCCTCATCCGATTAAATTCCCGTGAGCTCAGGCTGTCATGGACATGCCCCATCATGTGCATCATCAAATTGGCCTGGGCTCTCGGTGGTCCTGGATAGTGTGGCAACCACATTTCAATATGTGAGTGCTGGGCTGTTCAGAAGTGCTGTTGTAAGCGAAGAAGTGCTGTTGTAAGGACCTTCCAGAAGACTACAGGAGAAAGGTATGTATAATGGGAGTTTTGGGATTTAAAGACTCCCTTAAGGTTAGAGGTTTGGGTCTGAGATGGGGTTAGCAAGTAGGGTTAGAGTTAAAGAGATAGGGGCTTGGGGTTAAAATTGGGCTACGGGGTTAGGGGTCTGGATTAGAGGGTTAGAGGTTTGGGTTAGGGTTCAAGAGATAGGGGGTTGAGGTTATAATCGGTTAAGATAGGGTTAACAGTTTGGGTTGGAGGATTAGGGTTAGAGGTTTGGATTAGGCTTAAAGAAATTTGGGGTTGAATGGGTTAGAGGGATAGGGTTAGCGGTTTGGGTTAGAGGGATAGGGTTAGCGGTTTGGGTTAGAGGGATAGGGTTAGCGGTTTGGGTTAGAGGGATAGGGTTAGCGGTTTGGGTTAGAGGGATAGGGTTAGCGGTTTGGGTTAGAGGGATAGGGTTAGCGGTTTGGGTTAGGGTTAAAGTGATAGGTGCGATTGGGCTTAGAAGGGGTTTGATAGGGTCAGTGGTCCTGGTTGGGGTTTGTGTTAGTGTTAATAAGATAGGAGGTTGAGGTTAGAATGGGTTAGAGAGATAGGGTTAGAGGTATGGATTAGGGTTAAAGAGATGGGGGGTTGGGGTTAGAGGGATAGGGTTAGCAGTTTGGGTTAGAGGTTTAGGTTAGGGTAAAAGAGATTTGGGGTTAAGGGCCTGTCACATGATATCAGGTCCTGATCAGGTGCGGATCTGCAGACTGATGCAGTGTGTTTTTGCCGCGTTTTGCAAAACAAACAGCCGCGTTTTGGTCACGTTTTTGATGCGTTCCAGTAAAAAAAAAAACATTTTTTTTTTGGCTGGAGTGGGGCTGTTAGTATGTTAGCTGCAGTGCAGTGTGTTTTTTACGCGTTTTGGACGCGTTTGCATTTCCTGACCGTTTCCTGACCGTACAAAATGTGACATGCAGTACTATTTTTCTGTCGTAACCTAAACGGACTGCGCACGTGAGAACTGGAGCCCATAAAACACATAGGGATACATTGGGATGCATTTTGAGTGCAGCAGCGTACGGATCCGGTCAGCACACAAAACGGACGTCGTGTGAACAGGCCCTAAAATAGGTTAGGGTTAGCCTGATGATGCTTGCTTTGTTTCTTGGAAAGATGGCAAGTGGCCCCTGACTGTGAAAATAACTGATTCCAATGGATACAAGTGTGAGCACTCACTTTTGCCCTCTAGAGGTGGTCTAAAATGGGCCACTGACTCAGGGACTAAATTGTTTAGAGAAGAGAAAGAGCCCATGATGTCACAGGGCAGGCCAGAAGACTGAAGGACAAGCTATGTGTAACGGGACTTTTAACAAAACAGTTGAGTTTTGAGCTTTAAAGACTTCTCTAAGGTTACCGGTTTGGGTTAGAGGGCTAAGGTTAGAATGGGTTAAAGGGTTATGGTAAGCCCGATGATGCTTCCCCATGAATGCGTGAACTCACCTTTGCCCCCTGGGGTAGCCCTAAATGGGCCAGGGACAGGGACAGGATCATTTAATGTAGGATGAAGGAATCTTCGTACTTGATGTCTGCACTGATATCATACAACAACAATCTTTTGATCCCCTCTGATAATTTCTGGCCCATATCCCATCCCCCCCCCCAGAGTTATTCCCTACGCTGAGAACAAGGCCACAGGAGAGCCTGACAATGCTGTGTGATGTGAAGCTTTACATTCATAATAGATGAGCCATCATGAAAGGGAATGTGTCTTTTTGATTCCTGCTTTATGTTGGCGACCACTGCTCACAAATGCAGCAATGTCACTTAAAGACACAGCACTCCCGACCGTTCATTTCAACCAAAATATATGTCACCAGTATTTTCTGCACGTTATTTACCCTTGTGTAGACATCCAAAAGCCCGGAGACTGCTGTTGGGTGCCGCCATCTTGGATGTGATTCCACCAACCCCAGAAGACTCGGAGCTATCACTCAAAACTATGCAGCTAAGAATTTTTAAACAGTGTTTCTCGCCTCAAAGGTCTTAGCCATAGTGGTGACACCCAAGACGAGGCATATATAGGAGGCCAAACACACCAGCACAAAGGCGATGGACACGTCAGAGTGACCTGGTCTTGTGTTAATAAAGTTTGTTGTGGCGTGCGGCCTGAGCCTGTGCATGTTCAGTGGGGAGGAGGCGGACGGATCTCGGAGCTCAGGCTCTGCTGTTCCTCAATTAATCTGTCTTCTGTTCAATAATGAAACATTTACCATCTGTTCTGTACAGACTTCCAAAGGAATTGGCCTGAAATGTTTGTCAACACTTATGCGTATTGAAGTGCAACTAAAGGCAAATATAAAACCACTGCGTTTGGTGTATGAGCTGAGCCGCTGTTCTACTTCCTTTTAAAGAGAATTGTATATACTTTATTTTGATCAGGGCAATACAAATATTACAAAGCAATACATATTATTTTGTATTTACGTATGCAGCCACTAGATGGCGCTCGTGGCTCTTTTATGCTTTTCCCAGGCTCCACCTTACTCCTCTTATGGGGAAAACGCCTGTTCCATACAGATCTCAATAGCTCAAGAGTAAATTTACATAAACAACCCCCTCTCTCTGTTAAAACATTTAATACAAGCTACAGTCCATGACACTCAGTTTACGAAGGATCCACTCAGTCCAGAGAAAGAGAATTCAGAGCACTCATGGCAAATTCATCTTCTTTATTGTTTCAAAGAAACTCAACAAAGACTGAAGACCATCCAGCCAACGGCCACTTCTGGTGCTTAGACGCTCGCTTTCTCAAGACACGTGAATCTACCTACGCTCAGGGCATGCTTGTTTTTATTCATAGCCTCACATCCTCCCTCCAGTGAGGTTCCACTGACCCATGCTAAACCCCCTCCACATTTCCTACATTGTTCCAATTATGTCTCCATTGCTCTATACTACATCCCCTGCACTTTTCTTCTATTCCAATTACATCTACATTGCTCTGAACAGGACCATCTCTATAATGAGTAATTCTGAGATGGTTCCCTTAGGCGGCATCTCATTGGAGGGAGGTCAGGTGGCAGGGTAGCGGCCACAGCATCCCAGGTTGCTAAGAACTCTTAGCAAACTGTGGCGCTCTGTGCGGCTTCTTGCCCAACTCACTGACGTCACCAGTTGTCAGGCGCTGAGCTGGACACTCCCACCGAGCTCCTGCCAAGCAGTGACAACGGTGAGCTCGGTGGGATGCCAGACAGAACCACTGAAACGTGGTCAGGTGTCCGCTCTCCCATCTCCCAACACATATCAGCACAACAACCACGAGCCCACCTCAACCCTCTCCCCAGAGATCATTTGCTGCCAGCACCCCGGTGTGACCTTGTACCTTTACAGAGCTTCATGCCTGCCTCATGTAATGCTGGGAGTCCCCCAGAAGTCCAATACAAATAGGGACTTTCTGCAAATTGGAACTTGCATAGATCTAGGCACCTCCCACGCCCCCAATATACATGGAGCATTGCCTACTGGCAAGTTCCGTTTTTTGTGGGGGGTCCCCTAAACTGGGGTGTCATTCAGGCCATGAAGTGGTGACATTTGGGAGTGCGGGCATGCAAATCAGCTATGTGGGAGGAGGCAGAGAAGGGTCATAGAGGAAGTACGGAAAGCTCAGATGGTGTGACTGGCATAGGGAGACACTGACAGAAACAAGGATGGGGGCTATACAGGTGAAGGGATCCTTGCACTTGAGTTCCTCTGTATCAGGACTTTGCTGGCTGGAATAGAATCGAATGTCCCATTTCTGGAATAGAATCGAATGTCACATTGCTGGAATAAAATCGAATGTCACATTGCTGGAGTAGAATCGAATGTCCCATTGCTGGAATAGAATCGAATGTCCCATTGCTGGAATAGAATCGAATGTCACATTGCTGGAATAGAATCGAATGTCACATTGCTGGAGTAGAATCGAATGTCACATTGCTGGAATAGAATCGAATGTCACATTGCTGGAATAGAATCGAATGCCCCTTCGCAAGTGAAAACTCTGGTTGATTTTGTAAATCTTCAGCACAGCAAAGTGTGAAGAGTGAAACTTGCAGCTATACAGCCCGGGGACGTTGTACGGCTCCCAAGAAGAGGCCTGCCGCTCTCGGTTCAGCATTTGGGTTATGTAAATGTTTGCTGAAGTTTTGTTATTTTTCCTGAAAGTGGAAAATTGTCCCCATTAGCGACGGCCAAGAAAGAAATGTATTCTGAATGTGCCGAGATTCTATCTTAAAGTGGACCTGTACTCCGATGTAAACAGCGAAATAATGGAAGAACTGAAATGGGTTTCCTGGAGAAAAAGATCGTCAAGGCCAGGGGTGGGCAACCTCGGCTCTCCAGCTGTTGTGGAACTACAACTCCCATGAGGCATGGCAAGACTGACAGCCCCATGCATAATTCCCAGAGGCTGGAGAGCCGAGGTTGCCTGCTCTTGCTCTAGGCCAGGGGTCAGCAACCTTAAACACTCAAAGAGCAATTTGGACCCGTTTCCCACCGAAAAGAAAACACCGGGAGCCACAAAACCCCTTTTGACATCTAAAATGAAGATAACACTCCATATATCATTATTTACCTTTATGCTATACAGTATATAGCATGTATATAGGTATATATAGTAACGCACTGGACTCTGGACTTAGTAACGCACTGGACTCACCTGCCAAACCTCACAGCTAGCATCCCAGCCAGACGGCGTGCAATGCAGGGGGCAGGGGATGTGACATATTTCTCCTCTCCGGCCTCCTGTTACTAGGGACGCGGCCGGGAGAGGAGGCGAGTCACAAGACCCGCCCCATTAATGAGAAGCCCGTCGGCAGTGCGGGGCCCCAGGACCCTGCACTGCCGCATATTCCAACAGGGGGGTGCCCAGGACCAGACCTCACTGGGCCCCCACAGCCTCAGGCCCAGAGGCCCCCAGGGGTAGTTCCGCCCCTGTAAAGGGAGCCGCAGCAGAGGGATGAAAGAGCCACATGCGGCTCCGGAGCCGCAGGTTGCTGACCCCTGCTCTAGGCGTTCTCTACAGTGCTGCTTACTTGAGCCTCAGTCATATCTTCTCTCCTTTTCTGGAGAAGGAGGCGGTCAGCCAATGTGACCCCTGACCTGCCCTTGTGGAGAGATCATGTGACCTCGGTGCCCTGGCCTTCATATATGTGACCAGCACCACTGGGACCTAGTGCAGTCATTTCCTTTGATCTCAGTTCTTCCTTTACACTTTATCCAACCCCGAAAGTCTATTTATATCACATTAATAGGTCTTCTATGATCATTTATCAGACGGGACAACCAGTCAGGTTATGGTGAGATGGACCAAAAGGGGCCGAAAAGTCCTTCATTTACAAGACTGTGGCCTTTATTGCCAGAAGGATATGCAGAGAGCAGCCGGTGTATAGCACAGATAAATCCTTTATATAGAGGGTCGTCTGGCCAATTTTTAGTTTCAGGTTTTGTTTAGCCATCACCATGTGATATAAAGACACCATGAATTCTATAGAGGGGGGCGTGGAGACCCATGAACCGATATAACAGGGTTATGGGGGGGCAAAAAGTGTTTTACTAAAGTACAGAGAAACACAACGCCGCCTTCTCAGCCCAGAAGACAGTTTACCAGGTTTCTGCCTAGGTTGCCATTTGGAGGATCTGCACGACAGCAGCCATCTTTGTAAAAATCCAGACTTGTCCATCCTCCTTCTGGTCCTTCTCTGTGTGGCCTACGCACGGACCCGATCTCCACCTTCCCATTAGATTCAATCAATGTTTTGTTGCATTAGAATGTGCTGACGGCTTGGCCTCTTGAGTCTCATTATTCTGGTTCCTTCTTGTTTTGCAGAACAATTTTCCGGCCAGCAGCCCCGACAGACTGCAGGATCTGAAGTCCACTGTGGATCTGCTGACCAGCATTACATTCTTCCGGATGAAGGTAAGACGACTCTGTTACCCCATGGGGTGTGTTGTCAGCAGCACACGTAGAATGGTATCTCAAGGTCTGTAGCTGTATGTCTCATCTTTGTGTGTGTCCGGCATAAATGATTGTCACGATGGATTCCATCTTTGGCTTAAAGTTAACCTTTTTTTTTTCACTTTTAAGCAACTTGCTTAAGCAATAATAAATACCACAAACTACCGCTGACCTCTAAGCCAAGTCCGCTCCAGGCGCCACCCCTGTCCATTTAGAGCAGCCTTTCTCAACTAGGGTTTCGTGGAATTCTAGGGTTCCTCAAAAGGTGCTAGGGGTACCATGAGCAACTTCTGACTTTCGATAAGTAACCACTGATACCAAAAATGTTTTTAGATCTCTGTAAGGAGGGCTTTCTTCTCACTGACCCCCAATGTAAGGGACATTCTTCTCACTGACCACCAATGTAAGGAGCATTCTTCCCACTGCACCAATGTAAGGAGCATTCTTCCCACTGCACCAATGTAAGGAGCATTCTTCCCCCTGACCCCCAATGTAAGGAGCATTCTTCTCACTGACCACCAATGTAAGGAACATTCTTCCCACTGCACCAATGTAAGGGACATTCTTCCCCCTGACCACCAATGTACGGGACATTCTTCCCCCTGACCACCAATGTAAGGGACATTCTTCCCACTGACCCCCAATGTAAGGAACATTCTTCCCACTGACCCCCAATGTAAGGAACATTCTTCCTACTGACCCCCAATGTAAGGAACATTCTTCCCACTGACCCCCAATGTCACGATGATTATGTTAATGTATCGTGAGTTGTAGATATTGCCAGGGGCTTCGTGAGACCTGAGAGTTATTTGAAGGGTTCCTCCATGTTACAAAGGTTGACAAAGATTATTGTTCACCACTGAAGCACAATGGGTTGGCATATAGGTTGGGGAATGGGGGGGACCTGTGGCAGAGCGGTGTAAATCTCAGGATTGTATGGACAGAAATACAAATCCCTTGGCAGGTCACACAGCTCCTTGATATGTATTTCTTGTGTAATTAGAGGTCTGCTTGACGTTCAGCCTTGAGGCCGCCACTTCCGATTTCATCCCATTAGCGGTGTCGGGTCGGTTCTTGTGAAGTTAGACGGCAACATTACAGCCGATTGCAGCTGTCATCTCCGGGATCAGCGCGCAGCGTGAGGCGTGCAATAGCCGGGGAGCTGCTGGCTTTTTTCCTTTTGTGTGACAACGCCGAATGTGTCAGCCGCGTGCCATAGAGAGGCGACTCGCGGGACCTTCATAGAGGGCGCTTTGCATGCCGCCTTTGTTCTCCGGGGTGGCGGGCGCCTCTGGAGTAATGAAGATAACGGATTAGTGAATCTGACGAGGAGGATTATTGGAGTCGGATTTGTCTCTCTCTCACACTGACATTGAGGTCTGGTCCCTGCAGGCAAGCAAAGGGTTAAATGATACCTTTACCGGCTGAGCATATAAACACTGTGAGCTCCCGATGAAGCTCCCGTCCGTTCTGCCACCATGTAGTACAGAAGCAGATATTTGTCATGAATTGTACACACGGCCAGGGGTGTCACCAGAGTTTTCGGGGTGGAGTGGGGGGGCTGGTGGTGCACATTGGGGGGTGGGGTGTTGCGGCTCTGGTGGTACATGGGTGCATATTCCGAGGTCGGGAACTGGGGGGGTGACCCTGTTGGTGGGGGGCCTGATGGCTTACCTGCCGTCCCTCCAGGTTCACTGACCTCACTGGCGACCCAGTGGCTGCCTGAGGCAACCACCTTCAGGCAACCGCCAGAGTTGAGCATGTGACATACTGCACAGCAAACAGAATGGCGCTGGAGTAATTTCCAGGCAGTGCGGAGTTTGACAGATTACAGCGTCATTCATAGGTGGCCCTGCAGTATGTCACTTCCAATACGGTATAAAAGATGGGCCAGCCCAGAGAGAGTGACTTGCAGCATAGTGTATGCCATGGTGGAAGTCCAGAGAGTCTCAGTTATAGTACAGTGTATGGAGTGGAACAGTCTGGAATATGTGACAAAGAAAGTGTACAGAGTGAGATGGTGCGGAGAATGTATCATAAAGCACATTGTCTGCAGTGGGGTGGTTCTAAGGATGCAACATAAAGCGCAGTGCACAGAGAATATAACATCAAGCACAGAGTGGGATGGTTCTGAGAATGTCACATCAAACACAGTATACATAGTAAATTTCTGTGCATGGTGGCATCATTGTAAGCATGGCAGGGGAATGGTTCAGGGAGACTAGGACTAGGAGCGTCCCAAGCAACTGAAATTCGGCATGAGACATGGTGGGATATTTTCTTGGCACACTTTGGGCCCCTTGGTACCAATTGAGCATCATTTAAATGCCACAGCCTACCTGAGTATTGTCGCTGACCATGTCCATCCCTTTAGAAACACAGTGCATTCATCTTCTGATGGCATCCTCTGAGTGGGCATTAATGTGGCAGATGAGGTTTAATGTCGATAAATGCAAAGTAATGCACTTTGGACATAAAAATAAACAAATGGGTTATACAATTATGGGGGTGCCGCTAGGGAAGTCAGAAATGGAGAAGGATTTGGGGGTCATTGTAGACCACAAACTGAAAGGTAGTTTGCAGTGCCAGGCTGCGGTAAACATAGCTAGCAGGGTCTTGTCCTGTATTAAGAAGGGGATGTATTGCAGGGACAAGTCTATAATTGGGCCTCTATATAGATCGTTGGTTCGGCCACATCTGGAGTACGCGGTCCCGTCGCCGGTACTGAGAAGGGATGTCCGTGAACTGGAGAGAGTCCAGCGGAGGGCAACCAAACTAATTAGGGGAATGGAGGACCAGAGCTATGAGACGAGGCTTCTGACCTTAAACATGTTTACGCTGGAATTAAGGAGATTAAGGGGGGATATGATTTTCATGTACAAGATGTTCAATGGTGACAGCAACATTGGCAACAAACTGTTTGAGATTAACTCCATTACAAAGACTAGAGGCCACCACCTAAAGTTGGTGGAGAAAAAATTCCAGCACAATGGGCGAAGAGGGTTCTTTACAGTAAGAGCGGTTAAGGTCTGGAACTCACTGCCA
>NW_017308005.1:221518-229113 GCF_000935625.1 Nanorana parkeri
GAGGGCAACAAAACTAATTAGGGGAATGGAGGACCAGAGCTATGAGACGAGGCTTCTGACCTTAAACATGTTTACGCTGGAATTAAGGAGATTAAGGGGGGATATGATTTTCATGTACAAGATGTTCAATGGTGACAGCAACATTGGCAACAAACTGTTTGAGATTAACTCCATTACAAAGACTAGAGGCCACCACCTAAAGTTGGTGGAGAAAAAATTCCAGCACAATGGGCGAAGAGGGTTCTTTACAGTAAGAGCGGTTAAGGTCTGGAACTCGCTGCCACAGGCGGTGATTTCAGCCAGGAGTGTAGATTTGTTCAAGAAACGTTTGGACAATTTCTTGAGGGACCGTAATATCCAGGGATACCAGTATCCCTAAGAATGAGATGATGCATGGACCTATATGGGTTGGACTTGATGGGCGTATGTCTTTATTCAACCCCAAATACTATATAACTATGTAACTTCCAGCAGGATAACTCGCCATGCCATAAAGCTAACATCTCAAGCTGGTTCCTTGAACATGATAAGGAGATCACTGAACTCCAATGTCCTCCACAGTCACCAGATCTCAATCCAATGGAGCACCTTTGGGATGTGGGGTAAAGGGAGATTCCCATCATGGATGTGCAGCTGACAAATCTGCAGCAACTGCGTGATGCCATCATGTCTATATGAACCAGACTCTATAGCAGTGGTTCTCAAGCTGTGTAACCTCAGGACCCACATTTGTCCTCGGTCATTAGGGTACCGTGCATTCCGGTGCGTGCGTACAAACTGTGGACAGGAGGTGCATTTGGGGTACAATTCAAATGAATGGCAATGCAACATGTCTCCCGCACCAGAATGCATGGTACTATGTGATTAACGCACTGTACTTGTGTGAACCGGCCCTTAAAAAACACTGACACACATACACAACCACAGACACAATCTCACACACATACACACACATACACACTCCAAAATGTTTTAAATTTTTTTAAACATTTTTTTTTTTTTTGTTCCATCCAGTCTCCTTACCTTACAAGAACTGGAGTGGATCCCCAGCCTGGGGTCCAGTGTGGGCTGCTGTGCTGTGACGGAGCTCCATCCATATGTGCATTGCTTGTACAGCCTCCATGCGTGCCCTGTAGAGGTGCCAGGAGCCAGAATGTGATGTCACTCTGGTCCAGGCACCTCTACAGGACACGTGAGGGAGCTGTAAGCAATGCCCGTATGGATGGAGCTCCCTCGCGGCCATACCTCCATCCCATGTGAAGCTGACACTCGGCGCCGGGCAGCATATTTTGAACGGCTGCTCGGCGCGAGAACTGACAGTGCTGCCCTGGGGGGAAAGAAAAGTGGAAGACATGCGGTGACCCACTGAACACTGGCTCGCGTCCCACTTTTGGGTCACAAACCACCAGTTGAGAACCAAGGCTCTAAGCACCTGGAGCACTCCAGCACCTGGTGGAGTCTATGCCATGAGGAATTGGGGCAGTTCCAAGACGAAAGGGAGTCCAGCACAGTACTAGCTAGGTGTACCTAATAAAGTGGCAGTTGGGTGCATATAATACCACTAATGGTTGTTTTCTTTATGTGGGAAGTTGTTGAAGAGCACTTGTCTCCTATCATTAGATCATGTTTGACATTTTGAGAGATAACCAAGATGTATTATCCACTATATCCTCAGCATGCAGCAATGAGATATTCTGTGTCTTCCTCGCCAGGTACAAGAACTGCAGAGCCCCCCGCGTGCCAGCCAGGTGGTGAGAGACTGCGTCAAGGCCTGTCTGAACTCCACCTATGAATACATCTTCAACAACTGCCATGAGCTGTACAGTCGCGAGTACCAGTCTGACCCGGTACGTTTCTCCGTATGTAAAACCTGAATTTTCCTCGTCTGCCTCCCGTCCATATATAAATCTTGTCTGTCCAGATGAATGTTTTCCAGGCTGAGAAGCTCTCTTACCAACTTCCCTTTAGTAGATTATCCTAACAAACATTGCTTGTCATTATGTTCATATTACAAACATCTCCAGGAATATTAAACCTATTGACACAAAAGTGTGCACTAAGGTTGATATTCCCGGAGATGTTTGTAATATGGAACTTGATTTGGCATTGCTGGAAGATTGGTCAAAGCAGATGAAACAGCGCTTTAGAATTTCTAGTGCAAAATAATGCACCTAGGGAAAAATAATCCTCTGCCACAGTACAATATTGGGGATATCATGTTGGCCAAAACTACAGAATAAAAAAAAATGTTGGGGCTTATTTCAGATGGTTGCAAGATGAGCAAACTGGGACCTGGCAGTGGGGAAAGCTGGGGTGCATCACTAGAGGGATCCCCAGCAGGGGGAAGGAGGTCCAGATTTCTATATTTAGATCTTGAAATATCACTAGAGGGATCTCCAGCAGGAGGAAGGAGGTCCTGATCCCTCTATATAGATCTTTATTATCACTAGAGGGATCACCAGCAGGAGGAAGGAGGTCCTGATTCCTCTATATAGATCTTTATTATCACAGGAGGGATCCCCAGCAGGAGGAAGGAGGTCCTGATTCCTCTATATAGATCTTTATTATCACTAGAGGGATCCCCAGCAGGAGGAAGGAGGTCCTGATCCCTCTATATAGATCTTCAGTTAGACCTCATTTAGAATATGTGTCTAGTTCTGGGAACCTTGCATACAATTAGATATTGATAAGACAGAATGAGTCAAGAGACCAGCAAGAAAAATGGTGAAAGGTCTAAGGGATAAAACACATCAGGATAGACTGCAGTAACTGAATTTACAGTCTGGAGGAAAAAATGTAAAGGGCAGGACATGATTGAAACCTTAGAATACGTGACAAGTCTAAAAATCAGGAGGTCACTATGTTCAGTATAAAACTTAAGCTGACCATACACTGCATGCGTTTTGGCCAAGTCATTTGAGCTCTGACTGGCACTGTTTCCGCCACTCTGTTTTTCAATCAAGTTTTGTCAAAGAAGCTGGCCCGAAAACAGTGACTGCAGCCACTCGGATATTCTGGCATCTACAGGCACCGACTGTGACAATACATTAGCCCGGCAGCTTGAGATCAAGAACATGAAAACGTGGCCTCAGATTAGCAGGAGGAAAGTTCAAAACTAACTTTAGAAAGTATTATTTTATCAAGAGACGTGGATGCTTGGAATAGACTTCTTGGAGATGCTCGGAGCAGAGGCAGTGAGTTAATAACATGGCAGAATGGTAGGACCTAAAGATGAAGGTCCCCTTTTTAGTTTTGGAGTCTTTTTTGCTTGGTGCCCTTGGATATTATGTGGCTTCTTGGGCAATGATGTAAAATGCAGCTATGTTTGCCTTTCCATCTTCATCTCCATAGTAAAGGCAATTACAATTCCTTACAGCCGTTCCTTAAATACTGTATTTCCATTACACGGTTTGTACAATGGATTTCCACATAGAGGAGGAGGAGGGGTTGGCTCTAAATATTGACTACAATTTTCCACGCAGGTGGTCTCTTAATTGCCATGCAGGAGTTCTCTTCACGTTGGTAAAAAAATTCTCGTGCAGGAGGTTTCTGTACATTGGCGACAAGTGCCCCCATAGGGGGTCTCTGTACATTGGCAACAAGTTCCCACGCAGTGGGTCTCTGTACATTGGCAATAGGTTCCCTCATGGGGATCTCTGTACTCTGAAAACAATCTCCCACGCGTTCTTACTTTGTGAATTGTAACAATTTCCCACAGAGGGTTTTCATGTATATTGGCAACAGCTTTCTTTGCACATTGGCCACGTGTTCCCGTGTCAGTCGTCTCTGTATATCGGCAACAAGATCCCACACGGGTGGTCTCTGTATATTGTCATTATTTCCTGTTATTTTGGAACATCTTATTAGCATGCTATGACCCAGATTATGAAATTCCTCGGTGCAGAATATGCAGGGACTAACCTTCTCTACAAACATTCCAAGGACGGGGAACACCAACTTCTTCTAATATCTTTCTGCAAAGTCATTCCACAAGTGAACCTGTAAATTCCTAATATTGTCCTTTCATCTGATTATAATGTTTCTTTATGGTGTTCCTTCTCCAGAACAAGAAGCAGGATCTACCTCCCGAAGAGCAGGGGCCTTGTATAAAGAACCTGGATTTCTGGCCCAAGTTGATCACGCTGATTGTATCGATTATCGAGGAGGATAAGAACGCCTACACTCCCGTACTAAACCAGTAAGCAGCTCCCGCCGCTGTCTGGGCGCTTCATGTCCGCCAACCGCCTTGTCTCTTTCTAACCCTTCTGTGCTTTGTAGAGCGGTCATCTCCTGTCAGTCTGTCTTCCTGTCCGCTTTGTCTCTTGTTGTATAAGTGACGTCGGCCAAGCTTCCTGATGGCAGGGTGAGTGTGGGGAACACGTTGCTCGTGCTTGCCTGTCGCCTGAGTGGCGGTGCATTGCATGCTGACCAGGTTTGGATGAGAGTTGGGTGGGCTGGGTCTCCTTGTGTAAGGTATTATCCATCAGCAAGATTAGTTTTTAATTGCAGGCGGGGGATGGTAAAAGTATGTTTTAAGTATAGTTTAGACATCGTATTATGAACCATAGTTTTAGGTGAATTAACACAGTTTTAATAATCTCCAGATAAATCAGTGTTGGATCTGTATGGCAGAAAATACCGCATCCAAGACTGATAATGTGTAATACAAACTTCCATTTTATTACTGGGTTTGATGTCCAATAGCAGAAACCAAGCCTCCCTTCTTGCCCACCGCCATACTGGAATTTAACTTGGGGCAGCTGGACTCCTATGCAGGACTGGGGGGTGCGTGTTAGTTTGTACTTACCACAGATGGTCAGATATCTCAATTAGAAAGATGCGTGGGAAGACGTTTTCATGTCCTCCACTCGCTATTGTGATTTGGATAACTCAGCCAAAGGGCACGATACTGGACACGTGCGGCCAGTCTTTCCTTTCCTCATTCACAAGGGGTGAGAAGTTGTTTATTCTCTCCTCCTAGTATTTCTAAATGGTCCATTGTCACGTAGTCATCTCACTGGGCTGTCAAATTGGGGATTTAAGATGGAATTGTCCACAGCCAACATTCCACGTGAGCTTTAGATGTAGAAGGTGGAAAGGGAAGCTGAACAGATGCTGTCGTAGAATATGAGAAATGGGTTTGTGGGGAATGTGGTCCATGGGGTCAGTATATATGCAAGATTGTACCCAGGGCACTTGTACGGGTGGATCAGTCCATCTGAGGAGCTTGTACGGGTGGTCCAGTTCATCTGAGGAGCTTGCACAGGTGGTTCACTCCATCTGAGGCGCTTGGACGGGTGGTTCACTCCTTCTTAAGATGTGTATAGTTTGTACAGTCGATCAAAGGAGCTTGTATGGGTCATACAGCACAGAACCATTAAAAGACTGAAACTTAAATAAGATAAAGACATTTCATATACTGTCTATTCTGCATGTGTAGGGTGATCATTCTTTTAATCATAAAGTCCACTTGGCAGGCTACTCATTTAGTGAGAGAAGGACCAGTGTGCTATACCAGTGTGCAGAGATGGAGGAAATGCCTTATAATAGGCACAGAAGATGTGCAGAACTAGGAACTCAGTGCGGGGATGATGGGAACCCCTAATAATGGGCATGGCAGGTGAGCAGGGGGGTCGTGGCAGCTCATAATGGGCACAGCAGATGTGTAGACTTAAGAACACAGTGGAGGGATGTCTTACAATCCCGTGAGATTGGAGTTCCCTCCAGGCTCTTCTGTCTCCTGGGGATTGTAAGAGACCCCTGCACTGAGCTTCTAAGTCTGCACATGTGCTGTGCCCATTATGAGGAGTTCCCATCACCCCCCTGCTCACCTGCTATGCCCAATATGAGGGGGAGGTCATTTCTGGGATCCAGCAAACGCTGATACCTTACATTGGTTTCAGTTGGCTTGACCCTTAGGTGCAGCAAATGATAATATTTTATGTCACGGGGCCCAATAGATATAGTGATTTGTGGATGGATGTTGGACACTTTGGACAGCTCCATAGTCTAGGTGGGGTACGTTTGAGATGCATGTAATACATTTCTCCTGCCGGGAGGCGCTATGTTTGTCTTGGCTTTGTATGTTGGCTGAGCATACACCTAAAATTGCATGTGTTTTTAAAGGGGACCTGTTGCTTTAACATAACATTTAGACTTTGCAGAACTGAAATTATACAGAACATATCTCAGGATAAAGGACAGCCAGTTCCCCAGATGGTGGTTTGTGTGTGATGGGACCTTCAGTAGGAGAGCAGGCATAAAGGACAACAATGTATCTTCTTGGGCCTGTGGGTATAATTATGCATCATAACAAAGAACCCTAAAGTAAATTATAAAATTACAGTTCTTTCAATAGGAGGCGGCAGTTCCTCTTGAACCTTTCTGCACTGTGCGAGGTTGGAATAGCAACTGGGTGCTGGGTATAGCTATGGATTAATATGCTAAAACAAAACAAACACATCCTCATTTTGGACATCCAGCATCTACCAAACATGTATGCGCAGGATGCTGGTGGATCCTTTTTTGAGAACTGCAACAGGTCCTCTTTGTATATTTTGCATGCTTTTTCTTGCCAAATTAATCTTCTCTATCCTGCATCTGTTGGTTACTTAACTGACTTAAAGCAGAACAACAGTTTGCCTTTTCCTACTCCCTGATTACACCGCCCCCCCCTTGCCCAACCTCTACCAATACATTTAAACAGCACTGCACTGTGATACCAAACCAACATGGTGATGCACCCTAAGGTGGTGTGTCACTGTCGGCCTGGACTTAAAGAAAGTGGATTGAATGATGCTGCTTGTCATTCAATCCAAGGGAGCCACAACCAGGGGAGGTGAATCTGCTGGGGTATGGCTCTGGAGAGGGGGTGAGTATTGCAGGGCCGCTTTTATGCCTTCTACTGCTTCTGATCTTTATATTATTAATCCAGATTTCTGCTTTAAGACTAACTGAAAACTGTTACATGGCTAGAATTAGACTCGTGTAGTCTGGCTTATTGAACTGAGCTTTTAGTCAATATTGTGACCCTCATAATGTCAGGGCTCCATTTTTGCTATAAGGAGCTCTGTGTTGGGTTGGAGTCTAGTAGGGACAAATCCAGGTGAAATGATTGTCGTGTTGGGTTGAACCAATGAGGCTGGTTTTAGAAATTTGAATCTTGTGAAAAAAGATGAAAATCTAACATGATAATCTGCCTGTCCATTCAGCTTTGTAAGGCCCGTGTTTCCACCAGTGGGAGAGAGCCGACAACTGAAATATGTTAAAGCATTATCTGTGTGTTTTATGTTCTGGTAGAAATACCCCATTTTGCTTTACCCCATACTGCTGCGGCATGAGAGGATGCTCAAATGAAAAGACAGCCCATCGTTGATCATACCTGGTTGTGTCATGTCAGCAGTTTCCCTCCACCTAGACCGTTATCTATGTGTCTGAGGTATTACAAGACTCCAGTTACTGAGAGCAAATTAAATACAAAAACAGAATCTCTATCCCCTCTCTCTTCTCTTCCCTCTGTCTTCTCTCCCATCTCTCTCTTCCCCCTCCCTCTCTTTCCCCCCTCCCTCTCTTTCCCCCCTCCCTCTCTTTCCCCC